>NC_049215.1:21603105-21903105 GCF_013347855.1 Anguilla anguilla | reverse complement strand
ACAACCTTCCTGAGCTCTGGTGTGTGGCATTTATTAAAGTACTGGGATCATGGCCTGGCCCATGGCTGGCCTGTTGTGTTTCAGTCCTGGCTAGGACACCACCCTTGTGCTCCTCATCCAGACACTGGCACATCGTTGGGTGGAACTTATGCAGGAATTACCCAGGAAAGCTTGTAAACTTGTACTTATCCTGCTACTGTCAGGATGAAGCTAACTGTGCCACAGCGTGACAGACTCCCTGTCATATGCAGTTGATGGCATCGTTGAAGCATAGGCTAGAATTTGTGACTAGGACCCAGCTGGCACTCACCTCTGCTGACTATGCTGCTATGATTACATTTTTGTCAGTTAAATAAAACAAGTCGTTACCTTCGAAAAGCGTACTTTGCCATTTATTCCAACAATTATTTCTTCAACTGTTCAATTAAAATGATGGGAGAGTAATGCCTGATGACAGTAGTAATTATAACAGTAGTGACCTGTCTTCAGTCTCACACTGTGGCCTGAGGTCCTGCTCTGTTCTAGCCGAGCAGTATGACTGAGCCAGGCTACAGTAGTAGTTGAAGATGGTGACTGCCTGCTCCGCATGCAGCTCTCCAGCCTGATTTTCTCATTGCCTAAAGGTCTGTTAAGTTACTCTGTGAAAAAGATCTGTGGCAGAAGAACCATGGACCAAAAGAGAAAAAAAAGCACCATCGTGGGAAAAGAAGTGAAGATTGACATTTTGTATAACTCAAAGTAATTGACTGTTGTCCTGGCGTTGTCGTGACAGTCGCCATGGCAGTGGTAAACTGCTGGACAGTTAAAAAAAAGAGTTGCTGCTAATAGCGTGTCACAACAGATCGTAAATGGCACGGGCACAAACCCTCCGGAGTCAGCTGGACTTCCTGCTAAACGCACCTGATGTCAGGCAGCTCGGTGTGAAAGTGTACGCCCAGTTTACCACAGGGCCATTACCCACAGCCCATCTCATCCCATTTGTTTTTGTATTGTGCCTTATTGGTTTTGTTGGTTTTTATATTATTATGTAATTGGACTATGTCTATAGGAATTGACTGCCTGCATTACAATACAACACAAAAATGCTGCAACAATGTTACATTAAAACCACAAACAGTACTATTACACGAATGTGCAGAAAAAACTGAACATTCCTCAAAAACTAAATCACCAGTCTACATTGGATCTGTCTCTGCTTCCATCCAATATTCTTCCTAATACACTCCGTTTGATCTTTGGAAAGTAATTATTATTTTAAATTAAATAATTATCAGTGAATCCACCATCCTTATTTTTAGTTGATGAGCATTTGACAGTGGTCTATATAATCTTAAATGTCAATGAACATTTAAAACCTTGATAAGCACTTAATCTTGGTTGAGACTGTCTGGTAAAAGGTTTTACATGCAGGCCTGATCATTCTCACTGTTAAATGTTGAAAGAGGATATGATCAGCCAGCAGCATAATTGAGCCTGCTTTTGCTGTAAGATTACTATACATCTTTCCAACGTTGCTCTGATAAGCCCGAGTATGACAGTGTTTCAGAGCACAGCAAGAGTGCACGTCAGTCACATGATCATCGATCAACACCCCAGTCAGATGCTGTGCCAGCCAAGGGGCAAATCTAGCACATTCTGTGGTCTGCTCAGGCTTTAGCCCTTTATATCTCAAGGAGAGGGTGTTGCACATAAAACGCAATGCTGACAAGAGTGGTACTCAGCCTTTTTAAAGCCCCCAGTTGCTCGCAGGGCAGTTTGGAAGTGTGATCATTTGGAAGTGAGTGTGTGAACGATGACAGATTTTTAGAAGTGCTTCACAGGCAGGGCAGTGCCTGGATTCACAAATGCACACACACATACACACACACACACAGAAACACTGATTGAAAGTTGTGCACAGCCACACACATACACATGTACGCACTTGGTTCCCTTGCTTCACACATTTCAGATCAGGTCTAAAACAGGCCAGATCTAAACACCAGGAGATGGCGGAAATTAAACATTCACCTAATTGGCACATCACGGGGCATCAACAGCTGTTCAAGTCTCCTTGGTAGCATGTCTAAGTAAAGCACTTATGCATGGTCTGACTGGGGCCTGATAAGTATAAAGGGTACCAGTTTGCAGGAAATCTTCGCCCTCATTTCCCAAAGTGCGACTCCGCTGTTTGATCTGCCGTCTTCGGGCTTCATTTTAACTGTTTCAGCGCATGGTCACAATGCGCAAGCGCAGCTATGGCGTGACCAAACAAACTTCTGCTACTTTCACGGCGGACTGTTCAAGCGCAAAGTAAGGCCTTGGCAAGGTTAAAAAGGGCTGGACCTAGTAGCATATTTCATTTATACATGTGTCTTGGGATAACATGCGAAACCAGTGTCATCTTCCATTCCATTGAAAGCCTCCTGCGTTTGACTCTTGGCGGATTGCTTATATAACGATTTCGCAAAACTTAGAAAAGGTAGAATTACCTCTAAGGAAAGTTAGTTATCTGCTCTTGTGCGAGTCCATTAAAACTGTTTGAATTAATTGTGTGATGTTGTGAAAATTTGTTTTCGTTTCTGATTTTTAAATGGTTTATTTTTCTTGATTAGACTTTCAATTCGTTTTGTACAGTTATGGAGTAACAAGTGACATCAGCAAAGTTTTAATTGAAAATAAAAATATGGATATCTGGTCACTAATTAAAAATGCGTTAAAAATCATTGGTTAAAACTGAATTTTTAATTAATCTTCGTTTTTAACGGTATCGAGAAAAACGTCATGCACAGCGCATGCCCGTAGGCCTATTTGAAAAACGTTGCAATACGTTGAAGTTCTTCTGTTAGCTGATTCCTCCTCGCCCGTGCTGCTAGTCTATTTCGGTTCATTAATTTGACATTCAGTTCACCATCACGCCTTCTAAAGTCTTGTAATGCATCTTATTTCTGTCCGAGACATCCGTGAATTTTGCCATATAATTCACTACACGCCACAAAGAATATTCAGGCCATTTGAGGGCTGTAACGTAATGTTACACCTGCCTTATACAAACATCTGAAGCACATTTTAGTTCTCCAAACTTCTCTCTATTAGGCTGAAGTGCGTGTTTTCTTAAGTTTTCAATTGAATGATAATTCATGCAGTATATACGATCAGACACAGTTTTAATGGATAGCCATTGTTCCAAAATGAGCCATAATCAATGTTGTTCTTCGTTACTACGATTGTCTAATTCGTGTCTAAATTATGACCATCCACTATAACAAGTTGTATTTTTATTGAGTATTATTGATATACACAATAATAATCATTCACACTGCAATCTTGACATTTTTATAAATATTTGTGCGTGCCCTTCTGTGTGTAACAGACATGAGGGTGTATGCGCGTCGCGTCTGCTTATGTAGGCACGTTACTAAATATTGCGCCTTTAAAATAGAAACTAAACTGCGCAAACGCTTTCAGCTGCATAAAAATAGCAATACGGCGACAATTACCATGGCCACATCTCATTTAAGACCAGCACGCCCACATTGGTGCACAGGCATTTATTATTTTAACAGCGCAGGCGCTGGACGGGGAAACGACAACTGAGTCTGTCTGAATCTAGCCACTTGCGTTTGGTTTACCGCTGCGTTGCGCTGAGTTCAAGATAGAGCCCTTCCAGTGGAAGTTGTAGTCCACCTGACTTAACCACGCAGCTCAGTGGTTGGACTACAAAGGGTGGAAGCAGTAGATAGCAGCGATCAGTTCATTTCTGAGGACTAAACTATGAATTTTCAAAACTTTCTTAATCTGAAAATGGATATTGCAAGACATGCAAGAGTACAACTTCACAAATATGGAAAAAAGGTATAAAAAGCTGTTAAAAAATAGAAGTTCTAAATTCTGCTATTTTAAATTATTTTTCAACAGATTCATATGTAACCATACAAATAACGCTATCATATATGCACACTGCTAATTTTTCTGTTAAAAAGCAATACATTGTAAGAATTAAACGCAAAATGTGAAGAACTTATTCGATGGAGATGTATGCTGTTTTCAGATTTATACATTAGACTACTCTCATGGCAAATGTCCCCACTGTCCCAATTGAAAAACATATAAGACCATTCTGGGAGCTCTGTAAAACTCCTCCCTCATCTTAATACTTTCTCATGGGGTCCTAACCTAACAGCCTGATGTGATCACAGGCACAGCATCCTCACAGCTGGCTATTGGGACATCACCATTGTGACATCACCCCCTCCCGCCAGCCACAAAACAGCGCCATTGGATCATACATATATTAATTTGACCAACAGTCTCGAAGTAGATACAGCCTCCCCCTGCTTTCATGATGGCCTGCGACTCCCATTAGGGCAATGCATCTGTTGTACTTTGTCAGGACCATCACTGGTACATTCACAGCCTCCCAAAACCCATTGCAGCTTCTTCTGAGTTCTGAACATTTTTTTTGCCCTGACCTTCTAATGCACGTGGGAAATGTCAGCATATTTTCTGAAAGTTTTTATTTTTCTTGCAGATAAGCACTCAAGTAGAGATATCTCAGGACTGTGGTTACCAGCCTTGACATGTCCCATAACATTTGATTTAAAATGTTGATGTTTATTAAAATAGGTCTGACTTTGACCTACTTTATGCCTGAAGTCTCAGTCATCACATTACATTACAACATTAATTGCAGGCATATGCAACGTAACATGCATGACAGCCCCACAGAGTGTTGGCTATAAATAAAGGCACATAGATAGTCTATCAATTGTTTTGATTTGGTGCTCTTGACAACGGAATTGTTACAGTTTACATTTCATATAAACAGTTCAGATCCTATCAGACTGAATTTAAGAGAACAGAAATTCTTTAGTGGCCGCAGCAAGCAAAATCACCTTGGATAGCAGCCATGAAATCCTTGAAGATTTTATTACTACTGTGTTTGATGTGAGACAGAGATATTTTACATGTGCGTATTTTGAGACGATTTTATTTTGAGAGGATGAGAAACAGCAATAAATAACTCAATGATAAAAAAGAATAAAGTCTTCCACTTGGTGTTTTCAGTCTCATATGGTCCTCATTTGAAGCATAGTAACCAAAATAAATTACAAAGCATTGCTCATGAATATCAATGAACAATGGACAGTAGAAGTAGACTGACGGGGATCTGAGAGACCTTTGTAACTTAAAAGGGATTGACAAAGTGTACTACTGTGGATATTTCAACTTGAGGTCTGTTAGGGTGGCATAGGTATAAGGTTTAGGCTTACAATTAGTATTCTGCCAACCAATGGGACTACAGACCCAGGACTTACCTTAAACTAATCAAAACATGAAATGGGATGACTGAACTAACAAATAAAGTTGTGAAAACTGGACATCCAGATCTTCTTCCCCAAACAAAAAAGGGAAACTAAGCAAACCACAGCAGAAGTACTTCCAACTAACAAAACAATGTGCTGCATGGGTATAGCAGAGGCTGCTGCCTGCTTTTCCCAGACAACCAGGAATGTTAAATAGGCATGATAATCAGGGTTAAACACTGGCACCTGTGAGAGGGGGAGAGGGAAAAAGATGAGAGGAAGCAAACACAGCAGGAGAGCAAGTAACATTGGTAAAATACTAGTTTCTAGGGTGGTATGTGCATGCGTGGAGGAGGTTAATGTTAGGCAGTGATAAAACTGAAGCGCAGCAATGCTCTGACAGTGAATTAGTCTGGTGGTTCTGCAGTAACATGGGATGCATCATCCTGCCATGGCTTGGGTGCACTCATACACTTATAATGCTTTCTGGATGTCAGTCATTAGCAAATGGTAGTAATAATCTTCATCCAATATTGACATTTTTTCAGAAAGGGGTATCCATATAGTACACAGTGGTTAGAGGAGTATGACACAGACATTATCCCTAAGTCACAAGATCTGAGCCCCGTCAACATGGGATAATCTGGAATGGCGATTGAGACTGCAATTTCCACTTCCATAAACTGGAATTTTGATTCAATTTCTTGTGCTATTGTACTCCTTCTGCATGTTTCCAGACATTGGCAGGTTGCAGCTGTTTTTTTCATTTAATTTTGTTTGCCGCATGCATGAATATGCATTTACTACTCACCCAATCTCTCTCTCTCTCTCTCTCTCTCTCTCTCTCTCTCTCTCTCTCTCTCTCTCTCTCTCTCTCTCTCTCTCTCTCTCTCTCTCACACTCTCTCTCTCTAAATGGTACCATTGAGATAAAGAACCTTTCTTGCCACTTTCAAATTGAAACACTTAGCACTCTGTGCCAGAGACCAGTGCTATAATCATTGCCTAATACCATGTTACCAAACACTGGCAGGAACTATAAAAATATGATTCAATTATTTGCTTCACAAGGCATGAGTCTCCCTACCCAGCTGTTAATTCTCAGAAGGCATAACATTATGCATCAGGAGAAAGAAGAAGACCCAGGAGACTTTGAAAATGCCTCCTGTTATGACAAAAGGAAATTACAATGAACAAGTACATTTTATTTAGTTTAATCATTCCCGTCTGAATTTGTGGATGTACGTTCACACTAATTCTATTTGGAAAAGTTTTGGTGGTTGGGGTTCGTTGATCTGCATGTCAATTTTATATGTTTGTTTATACAACAGATCATTTGGCCTTCCATGACAAATTTCCCCTGGGAAAAAAAGATTCATTTTTTGGGTGATGTATAGATTTAATATTAAATGATCTCATCAAGGCAGATCTCATTGTTGTGTGGTTAGATGTTTCTAAAATTTCAGTTTACATACGTCTAAGGTGTGTGGAATATCCCCAGGGATTCACATAAATATGCTGTTAATATTAATATTTCCAAGTCTGCATCACATTGGTGGTCTTATTAAAAAGTCTAAATGTATAATTGCTAGACATTTGATTATTTCAGCGTGATTACGCCATATGCAAACAAATGATCAAATCTTTAATCACAAATTTGTCTGTAATAAAGCCCATGGGTGAATTCTGTAATGTCTTCAACAGATTGCATTAAAGCACCTTCTAGTTCTATGAAAACTTTTTCCAGAGAGGAATGACTGTGAATAAGAGAACTTTTTTTTTGTTTTAGCTGGTAGCTTAGTTGCTGAGACAGGGTGTGAAAAGTTAAACCCCGGCTCTAGAAGATAAGGATTAACAGATTTGTAACAGACGTGAAACCATCACTTTGTCAGAGATTAGGGAAGGAATAAGAAAAGAAAAACTTGATTGATTCGGTAAGTCTTGGTGGGAAGAGTTTGGAAAGAAACTGCAGCAATATCTGTAACTGTCCACTTTAAAATGTTTAATCCAAATTACTGGTTACTCGGTCTTAAATCATTTGTAACTTCATTTTAGCAAATGCGCAACGTAAAAACTGAAGAAGATTTACAGTGAAATGTATTAAGCTGTATGTATTGGACAGCTCTGGAAGCGAAAATATCCTTCACGTCAGTCATGGATATATCCGTACAAAAGCGCAAGATCATGGTGCTGAAAGGACAGCGCATCCCCAAAGTCCCGCTGTCAACAGGCGGAGAACTGTAGCTCCAAGTTAAATTATACAAACACAACAATACTTATTAAGGAAAATCTGCTGTCAGTATCCCTGTTTCACCAAAACAATGTTGATAAACATATACTTAAAACGCTCGCACGCAAAAAAGTCTTTCACGAAGAATATATGAGAATAAACATTGAAGACCACCCTTGAGCAAGAAGCTTTAATTATTTGTAATGCTTTCTGATTCAACATTCTCTCAGGTGTAATAGTGGAGGATTTGTAATTCATACATAAAGATTGCATGATTATTGTTTCAATCGTAATCCAAATTGTAGCTGGCTTTGCCCTTAACTCGTTACGTCAGCGCCTCCCTTCTCCCCCGCCTTGTCGCAGACGGGCTAGTATCGCTCGGAGGGTTCTGTGCTCAGCTCCGAAGCTCAACACGCGCTCAGCCATGCCAAGATGAATATTTCTTACGTTTGTTCTATGAAGCGTAGTGATAGTGGCATTGCATAAACTGCCTAAGGTGAACAAGGCTCGAGGTCAAAACAAATTTGTTTTATTGGAAGAAAGAGTGATCCCTTTCGTCCACTTTCTGTTGGGATTTTTAGACACACAAAACCTTTCACCATTACTTCCCAAAGCAAAGCGGACTTTTTGGGGCTTGCTTCTCGGATTCTCCAGAGGAAGCGACTCGTTGCTGCTGTAGTGGGCGTCGTCATGGTGTTGGCTCTTATTATAGCAATACCCCTTCTGGTTCAAACTTCGAAGACGTCGGCTCATTATGAAATGATGGGCACATGCCGAATGATCTGTGATCCATACAACCCGAAGCCCAGCGCTACCGCCATGGAAGTTATGCAGGACCTTAGTGCCATCCCGCCTCCATCGTTTGTTCAAGGGACTAGAGGGGAACCGGGAAGACCGGGAAAACCTGGACCGAGAGGTCCGCCGGGTGAACCAGGTCCTCCTGGTCCAAAAGGACCACCGGGAGATAAGGGAGAGTCCGGGAAGCCTGGTTTTCCCGGGCTGACCTCGGGGACAGCGAGGACCGAAACTGGAGACGTTAGCGCGGTGTTGGGCGGCACAAAGATCGCTTTTTATGTTGGTCTCAAGAACCCCCATGAAGGATACGAAGTTCTAAAGTTCGACGACGTGGTGACGAACCTGGGGAACCATTACGACCCGTCAACCGGCAAGTTCACGTGTCAAGTGTCCGGAATCTATTTCTTTACCTACCATGTGCTAATGAGAGGGGGTGACGGTACGAGCATGTGGGCAGATCTCTGTAAAAACGGACAGGTAGGCTAATTGTGAAATATACTATGTTGCTTCTTAACCTTTTTATTTTGAAAATGATAGAAACACGGTTTAGAGTGTGAATTAATCGATGGAATTGAGGGTGAAGAACTAATCAGCCAACGTGAATGTTCTCCACACAATGAATACTTGCATAGGTTTGTGACAGAAGAAAAGCTTGTAGATAGTTGGTAATAGCCCACACACAAAGTACTATTAGGTTTACGGATAAAGCCTATTAAGTTTATAGTGAGCCCATCTTCGTCAGTACATTAACTGGATGCGTGGTAAGCGCATTCTCTCAGTACATATTGTGAACCTTCCAAAGAAGCAAGGCTAATTCGTTATTAGGTATTTGTCACGGAGAGAGTTTTGGTGGTCAGTATAATCTTCCAGTGTCACCACTGACGAGGCCAGGGGCTTAGCCTCATTTTACTTCACGCGCCAATTACTTATCTGGGAGCACACAGTTGGTATTTATTTTACCACGAGTGGTCCATGGCCCTACCACCAGAGTGTACCTGAATTGTAAAGCTAATTTGGCTCACTTCTGAAAGCTATCCATAAATTCAATGCCAAACGCAAACGCTATAGCGATTCTATAATATTGCATTTAATCATGTGTGTTTGATTCCACAGGTCCGTGCAAGCGCCATTGCCCAGGACGCTGACCAGAACTACGATTATGCCAGCAACAGCGTGGTCCTTCACCTGGACTCTGGCGACGAAATATACGTCAAACTGGACGGCGGAAAAGCTCACGGGGGCAACAACAACAAGTACAGCACATTTTCTGGTTTTATTTTGTACCCCGACTAAACGGACACACGCAGATATTCCTGGCTCTACCAATTAAAACAGCGGTCCCCGAACAGGCATACTGCTAAGATGCGTTATGTCCATTTTTGTTTTGTGGAGAAGGGACAAACACCGGGTTTTCTTTCCCATTGAATAACCATTACAAAGAAGACATAGCCGTTTGAGGTCATTTTGTTTGAATGTGATCATGTTTGCTTGGCTAGTCTGTGATGTATTTAATACGTATATAATATATATGAATAAATATGTGTATCGAAGAGGAATATAAAAATAAGTTAAAGTAAGAAGATAAATGACAAAAAAACCTATGTTTAATGTTCTTCCACATAGTAAAATGCTCAGTGTTAATTAAAATAGCTATAAAGGAATTTAAATAAAGCCAATAGGGATCACGTGTACGTGTCAGAATAAATGTTGGCTTCTCAAAGTTAATTTAACACTGATCCTTTTACTCTACACGGTCCAAATGTTAACTAAGCGATATGTCATTTATGTTCTTTTATTCCATTACACGATGTCCATAACAAATAAGTATTTCAATAAATATTATGTTTTTTAATAAAGTACCTTGTGTTATTCCACATGGGCGTATAGGGATATGGTAGTATTAATAGGCTAAATGCTAACTAGTTTTTCCAAAATAAAGGGGAAAAAAATAAAGAAAAAATGGCAACATAAGGTGGTGTTCTAACACACACACACATACATATATCATTTATTTTATTTTATTTTATTTATATATTTTTGGTTTCTATTTGAAAATAGCGCATGAGAGCAATTCAAAAAGTGCACTTGCGTCGAGGTTGCTGTAATTAAGCAAAACTGTTTGTAGTCGGCTTATACCTACCTATATTCTTCCATTTCAACTTAACTTTAATAGGCTACCACATGCGCAAAAAAGAGCACATAAATAACCAATATCATCTCAAGCAGGCTTAACCTCAGCTATTCAAAACTGTGCCCCAATCTGACGAGAGAAGGGTCATTAATTATTCATATTTGAAAACTCTTAGTTTTAATACTTTTAATTGGGGACAGTGGTCTTTTCACCCCCGCGACCCTGTCCAGGATAAGCGGGTATAGATAATGGATGGATGGATCTTTTTCACCGTAATACATGAACAAATAAACGTTATTTTTAAAGAAATTGAACAAGGCTGATATTCTGTATTGGCAACACGCTGTCGGCTACGTGGTGGTACCACTTCGATTCTGCCCGGCGGCAGTAGAGAATAATCCACACTATTCTTAGGACTGGAAGACCATCTGCTTCACTTTGGCGAAAGGGCAACAAATCTCGTGTCACTAGGTTCACTGTTTACGTTAAATGTACAAATCTACGTTCTTTGGGGCCATTCTGTATTCGTATGGACCCGCATTCCCTCTGTTCCGATGCTGAAGCGGTTGCAGGTGTCACGGAGATTGTCAGCAGCTAAGAGAATGATGGATTGATGAATCTTTGAGACGGGAGAGGCCTGCAGTGACACATAGCCCTGACAATGATCTATGCGTTCACCCATTATCATTCGAGGGAGGACGGTTTAACCACCTTAACAAAGTGCCCCATTTCACGCAGAGACGCCAGGGTACTAATTAAAGTCACAACAGCCCTCGCGAAAAAAGGTCTAATCCATTATGTCAATTATCCGTATGTCCAAATGAAGGCGTTATTAGAAAATAATAATGATAACAATGGCGGTAGCCTAGCAGACACACAGTGAAGTGGATAAATCCACAAAATCATATGGGACACATGTGGTAAACATTTGCTAATTAAACAGGCAGTCTAGACTGTGTGTCTCTAAGTGATTACTGTAGGTGCTGGCTTCCACCTGGCTCTGGATTGCATTACTGTTTGCACAATGCAGTCATTTAAACAGCAATTATAGAAAACCAATATTTGATACTGTGATGAAATATGACTATGCATTGATATATATGGATTTTTCATGTGTTTGGGAATAAAACCAGATCTAGATAGTCTAGAGATATAATGTATATATATATATATATATATATATATATAGTTTAGTCAAGATATATTTTTCATATATAGTAATAGACCTTATAGTAAATATATTTACCTCCCATAAACATGATTACAACACTTTAAACCTTTTGATTTACAACACTACAACTAATCAATTTCATAATGATTTTTGGCAATAATTTCAATTTATTTTCAACATCATGTGTCATATTAATTACTCCAGATGACATTTATAACAGCAATAATCACAATGTCAAGGGCAACAATGTAGTACTGTGACTAATGAACTAGACATGTAACTCAAAGGTAGTGGGTTTAATTCTCACCTGAGGAACTTCTGTTGAACCCGTGAGCGAGGTACTTAATGTGAATTGCTTCAAAAGGATATCCAGCTATATAAATGGATTGCAGGCCTATGTAAAATCTGAGTAAATTACTCTGGATAAGAGTATTTGCTGATGCTCAAATAGAAATGTATTCAGCAGACTTCAGAGTCAAACTCTAAATATAATTTTCAAAAGAAACAATTCTATACATTAACATACAATTATATTTTAGAATAAGGCCAAGATGTGCAGAACACAGAGCTGTAGAAATCATGGGTTGTAGGAAGAAATTCACACAACATCCTAATGTCAGGAAAACTCAGAGTGAAACACTGAAGGATGTGTTTTTGGTATGAGAGTAGTGGCAAGGCATGCTTTGTTCAGAGAGCTGTACTTTCAAGAGTACAAAATATTACATAATTTCCCAACGATTAACTCACCAAACAGCACTGTGCAGTTTTTACTTTTCCAGGGTATTCATTCTGCCACTATACAGTATTTTCCGTTGTCAGAATAATGCAATATTACACAATTGCGCAAAATATTAGCACACCGTACAGCACTGTGCAGTCTTAATGTTGCCAGGGCGTTCATGCTACCACTGGGGAACAAGAAAGAGGCGACAGTGACATTTAGCAATGGGGTGGAAATGGGGTGTGTGTGTGTGTGTGTTGGGCGGGGGGCGGGGGGGGGGGGGGGGGGGGGGGGGCAAGAGGACAAAAACAGCAGTCTGCCAGCGTGAACTAATCTCGGGAGATGAGGGGTCGCGTAGGAGGAGGCAATCGCTCACAGATAAAGAAGGATGCAGAACAGGATGCACGGTGGTAAGCAAAGACAAGGGGCTTTGATCTGGGAACACGCAAAAGACCAGGAGCTGCTTGCATGTTCTTGGGGAAATGCGGCCGTATGGTGAGAGAGCAAAGTAAAGAGGGATCCGTTCTCCAGGATACATGTGTTCACGAGCAGTAATCAGAGCTTTTGGGTCAGCAAGAGGGAAAATAAGAAGATAGATTTACAGGGCCTAAAGCAGCATGCAGACACAGTATATAGTGAAAACAGGAGTCCTTCTCTTAAACTGCTATTGAATGTGTTGGCCTTAACGCCGCAATGCAAAAATGTAAAAAGAAAGTTTGCTAAGTGTGGGAAATGCTGGTGTGGTAAGCTGCTGTGATTCAGGCAAGCTCCATAGCAGATTGAATTATTTTTGTTCACTTTCACTGTTCAATTTGTTGTTTTTAATGAAACAAATGTTAATTATAATGAGAAATAAATTATATGGGGTGATATCATTTACATTATTTAAATGTATTAGATACCTGCTCATACAACACAAGAGCCATCTTGTCATGAGTTCACTTGGGGTCAAAGGACAAATATTTTGCAGCCATTTACATTCAGTATGAGAGGTGGGCCCGAGTGGTGTTCTTGTGAATGCAGTATTAGCAGTGTTTAGAATGAGTAAAGAGTGCAAAGAATGCTTTATAAAAATATTGTCTCAATGCAGATATCATTCTGTGATTTTTAACACTGGGCACACAATTCTGGGAAGTGGGCTACTCTGGCCTGCAGGGCTCATTGTGGCCTGCTGTATCGGGCAGTGTATCAGGGTCATGCTGGCCTTGTGGCCCAGTGAATGAATCCCCAATGCACCCTTCCCTGAAGCAAGCATACAGATTCTATACAAAAATATGTCTGGCTTTAATTTCAAATGTAAAATAGTTTTATTCATCTGCATAACAGAAACCCTGTGAACCTGGAGTCCTTGCAGTTTTTTAGAAGATTTTCATACTGCAGTCAGTAATCATTTTTTATTACTAAATTACTTACTGTATTCAATGGTTTTGTCACCAGATATAAAAAAATCTGACTAATGTTTGTATCATACCAGTGTGCGAACAGAAACAGAGAACATAAAAATTTACAAACTTCCTGCAGGTTCACTTCCAGTACCACCTCCTAGTAGCTTCAGTCTCTACAAAAAGCACATTTTGATGGGCTACCTCCTACCTACCACCTACCTGTTGAGTTTATGCTCTGATGAGTCAACAATGACTGAAGCTTTTACCCTTGTCAATGTGCTTCCCAAACAGTTATTCAAGGTACAGTGTGAATACAGCAACACAGACTAAGATTCAAACTAGGAACCAACACTGGCACTGCCCTGATAATTACATGATTAGACATTTCTGCTTCATCTGTAGTTCAATGAACAAACACGCTTTAATAATGACAGATACTTATATTTGCAAGAGGCATAATTTACACCCAGAGTGCAGTTACAGAGAGAACAAGCCTTGAGAACATATTTACATCATGTTGTAAAAGTCTCAGTTCAACAAATCTGAAGTGACTGAAATGAAAAAGCACAACCATTAGAGCATATGTACTTTTAAAAGCTATTCAAATGTTTTAAAACACTGACATTTCAACTTTTGATGGGAAAATGGGTCTTTGTTAAAGCACAAATAAGTGGCGCTACAGTACATTATCAGTGACTCCTTGATTTGAATCAATCATTGTGAGAGCAGTCTTGCGGTTTGTTCAAACAGGTCAATGACTGACAGCCTATAATAGCCTCACCCATTGTGTGGTTCAGGAACCATGGCCTTCAGAATAAACTTTACTGAACATTCTAGTGTACATCGTAAAGTGCTACATTTCATCAGTGAGGTTTGTGCATCATCTTAGCACTGGCTGGTAAAATCCATTATGCAAAGAGTGAAAACTTGTTTTGAATGGGTGAAAGGTGAGCACAGAAAAAAAATGTAATGAATAATGTTTTTTTTTCCTAAATAATGAAAATACTATGCTGAGTTAAAATATGTGAGGAAGTCAATACTAGAAAACAGTCCAGGTGTTGTATTTACAATTCCAGCTATTTCTACCCCATTGCAATTATAGAGAGCATGTAAATAAATCACTGTGTTACTCAGCATAACATTTAACGGAAAAATGCAACAATTGCACATTTCAGATTACTAACCCAGATGCGGTGGTTCCTGGGCCACAATTTAGCTTTTATCAGGATAAGTAGGTAACAAGAAGTACTACAGGCCTACTCCATGCAATTTATTATAATCCATACGTAGATATCTCAGGTAACACCAGGCATGTAAGGTTTGGGGATCAAGGCAGGACTGATGCAGGTCCAGCAAATACAGCTATCAGACATGTAATATGTCTTACGGTGTCCAAGTCTAAAAGTAGTTTATTTAGGTTACTTTTAGCACCGTATTCAAACATATACATTATATGCATTGCTGGCTCAGTCCACGTTAACATTTATTTTCTGGGTAGAGACTGATGAACGTGATCTGATTTACAGTAGCACGTTTTTACACACTAGCTTCTCTTACAGCTGGGTATACTGCAAGCAATTCAGCCAGAGTGCACATACTCAATACAGCATCCTGTACACGACTCACCACCCACAAAGTATTACTCATTAAATTCCATAGAACACTTTGGTTCCTCATGCACAGCCCTTGTTTTAATCCTACAAAATGCCAATATGTCCAAGGTTTTCATTATTGGGTATATGCTCTTGATACCAAAAAGACATACCTTTATACTGTATATCTGTAATGGAGCCTGCTATTTCCTGACAGACGCCCTATCACTTCCTGCTTGAATTGGGCGGTCTCCGGGCGTCGACACGTGCCCATTGACCGGCAGCCGCTGCACGCGCCCGTCAGCCTTGTGACAAGCACGGGGAGATGGCGGGCACTGCCCAGGTGCATTGTGGGTATGCACCATCTGTCCCTCTGTTTCACCGAGACCTCAGTTGACCCCCAAGCCATCCAAGTATACATCATCTTCTCAGAGCAATTAAGAAATACACCTACCCCTGATCGGCTGGTGTGTGTTTGGCTTGGAGGGCAAGGAGCAGTTTGCTCTTGTCCCCTGATAAGTTATGCTGTCCTGCAGGTGAAACAAAGGTCAACCAGACTGACAGATTTTATTTATTTATTTATTATTTCAGGATTGCTCATAAAATGTGAATGCACAAGACTCATTTTACTTAAGGGCGTTTCGTTTCTCCCAGCTGCCAACATTTTAATGTAAATAATATTTGAAAAATGTGGTGTTTCAGAATAGGGGCTACAGAAATGTGTATTTATAGACATTTATTGTTTAGAGGTTTATATAATAAAAAATGAATATAGTTATGATTCTCACAATGGATACTTTCACCTGTAAGCAGAAATATTTGCCCTCAGCCACCTTTATATCTTTGTACTCGGTGTAATCAGCTTGAGCATTTGTTTTACTTGTGATTTGTTTTCATGTCTTCAGGATATGTCTCCATCTTCAGTCAAGGCTATATTGCATATTCTCATCCATAGAAGGTCCAATATATTCAAAAGCCAAGGGGATCATGGTGTGGAGTGGAGATGAGAAACCTTTATCTCTGTTATGTGATTAGCCCATCTCACGTCAGTGAGACTGAAACTGTCAGGTGTCATGTTCATTTCAGTGTCCAAGAGTTAAGACTGTGCCCTTGGAACATTTTGGTGGAATGTCATTGTTCACTAGCATAAGCCTGGTGCTGTTTTGAATGTACTTTATTTCTGAGCCGAACTGGTTCAGCCCAATTGAATATGACACATTACTGGCACACACGGCATGCTGTAATATACTCTTAAATTAATTTCAATAATGACTATAATCAAATGCCACAGACTACAGCAGCATCCTGAAGAAAGATTGGGAAAGCAGAACTAAGACCGAGTGGCTGTCAATCCGAATTCCATGTTATATCCTTGAGCAGGGCGCTAGACCTGAATATCTAGCAGCTGGCATTAAATCATGTCAAATAAATAGGTCCCCTCCTCTGACATCTGCATACATAATTCTAACAGGAACATTTCTTTTTCCTGACTGGAAACAAATGTGTTACGCGGACACTACACTGTTAATCTAATTTCAGGATCATTCACAGTGGGATTGCAGTTGTTATAATAGATAATAAAAATTATTTTACAAAGTGACATTTTAAACTTATTTCCTTATTGCCTAACAAGACCTGTTTGCTACCTTGTGCGCCTTTAAACTCAAACAAATGTCTGAGTACGTTCCTTAGGGCATGTTCTGTTTTCCATAAAGTATAATCCGTCAGATCGTTAAACCCATTCATAGACACGACGTTTTATTCCTTGAGCGGTGGCATGCTCGCTCAAGAAAGAATCGGTAAGAGAGTTAAAGGAGGCAGATTTTACGAGTTACATCAACAGCTTTTTCAAAAAAAAAAAAAAAAAAAAAAAGGGACGGGTTGCAATTCCCTCTCAAATGACTGCCAGTCAAACGGCGACATAGCGCCTTGTAGTTTACGGTAGCCGCTCTCAGAAACCGAAGCCGCCCGTCCACTAAATTAACGGCAACAGCTTTTACTGCGGGATGGCAAAACACGGTAAATGCG
Source organism: Anguilla anguilla (assembly GCF_013347855.1). Classification (NCBI taxonomy): domain Eukaryota; kingdom Metazoa; phylum Chordata; class Actinopteri; order Anguilliformes; family Anguillidae; genus Anguilla; species Anguilla anguilla. Next base: position 21,885,768 of record NC_049215.1, on the reverse strand, counting down.
AAACCTCCTCCATTTACTGCTATCCCCGTCGGCTCGCTCGCCCCACCCCGCCCTCAGAGAAGAGAGAGTCAGGTGCGCTTTATATCTCTAGCTGACACATACGCACGCTGTTTGACAGGGGCAACGTTCCTCCAGGAGACCTCCTAATAAAACAATAAGACGGCTGTCTCTGAGACCAGAAATCCACTTCTCTCAGTGGAAGACAAATCAGGGAGGACATGGCGGTGTTCCTTGATAAGTGTGTGTATCTAAAAATATATGTGTACTCAGTCCCTCCACCCTACACACAAGGTCTATTGTGTTTCTCTTCTCTCTCTTCATTACCTCTTCAATTGCTTCACTCTGGCAAAAAAAGGACTTTCAAATTAAGAAAGCAAAATAAACATGTCCCACTTGCTTTGCCATTTCTTAGTGACAAGCATATTCAGACTCCTTGCGGAGTAATAACCTAGGCATGTGGAAATTTACGCAAGTTGGTGCCAAATGTCAGTTTATCTCTGGCTATGGGGGTGAGATCTGTGAGAAACCCGGAGAGGTAAGAGTTCATTCTGCATTGGGACAGCCGGGTGATGGAACATGACACCTAATCACCAAATCGCTGGCCAAGGCCTATTATCCCTGGAAAGAGGACGGCAATGTTCCCTTTGCATTTTCAGAGTCTTCATTCTTCTAGGGAAAATAACCATTTATTATTTCAAACAAGCTCTACCCATTTTCCCTTCCTTTCCCCACAGCACCTTCAACTGCATCGTCTATGATGTGCACATGTCTGTTTCTGGTAATTATTGAAAAGAAACCATGGTGGGATTGCAGAGAACTTCACACTAAACTGTCACCGACCCATGTGCTGTGGACAAAAGCAATGTCTCAACCACATTACTGCATGTACTCATCTCTTAAAAGTGAGCCCCACTCCGTTGGTCATCCCCCATTGCCGAGCTACCCTGTCTGACATACCCATTGGGATAGTATTAAGCAAGGACCATGCATCCCCCCCTCCCCCCTTTTTACAAATCACACCATCGGCCCTCCTGTAAAGGAGCAGCGCTGGGGGACTGCGCTTTTCTACTTAAGGACAATTACAGGGTCACCGGAACATGTTGGGAGGGTGGCAGAGACACGCCCCATTAATCACGCAGGTAAACAGCCATGCACCGCCCTAGCCCAGGGGGTGGGGGAGGGCTGGAAATTGAAAAGCGATTGCAGCGCCATTCGTCTTTCACCTGCCGGCTCCTATGATGGATAGGGGGTTGGGGGAGGAGGGGGGGGGAGCATATGTGGCTCAGTCACTCAGCCCCCCTCCTCCCCCCCTCCTCTGCAGGATCCAGAGGGAGACTGGAGTGAACAGTCAGTGGTCTGAGGGGACGTAAACACTCTTAATGTACTACACTTATCATGATCATCTGTCATTATCGTTATGATGATGACAAAAGTAATATGCATTTCATTCTTGTTCTCTCTCTAATAAAGGTTGATACAGACAAATGGACATATATAAAAGTGGGACTGCAGTAGAGTCTGAGTTATGTAGGATTTTGTGTCAAAAATAATAGAATCTTCATTTTGATTGTCATTCAGATGACAACATTTATAACACCAGTCCTTGTGTTTGTTTGATCCATGGGTGTGTGTGACACTATTTTTGATTACCTGAATGAAATTCCCAGTGTAGGATTCAATGTACTGACCTCATGTACCGCTCTGAAAATGGTGAAAATGAAAAGTGTTACTATGCACGGGTACCTATGACTTGACATCGATGCGTTCTGCGCATCTGCATTGGGCCACATGATTATTTTTCACAATGCACATGGAGAACTCTTTGTGTTGCATCACCGGAACCAGCTGAATGCTGTATGATCCATCGAGCCGGAATGGCCACCCGGCGTGCCCTGGTGACACCTGTGCTTGTTGTTAATCAATGAGAACTACGACAACGATAGGACCCCTCTCTGCCACAGTTCCCAGCAGTGTGGGAGAAGACAGCTGGAGTCACAGGAAACTGGCAGAGATGCTGAGATCATCTGACACAAAAGCCAGCGCTCAGTGTTACACCGGGAGGAGTTTAAACCCTGGAAAACATTACAATCCAATGGCACAGCGATGCAGCCAGGCACCGCACACAAGCCGCAAGCGCCCCATCCGCATGTCTGACCTTGTACAGTAATGCCCTCTTTTCATATAGGCATCATCTTAAACAAGAGAGACCAGCTCTTCAACGGGGACTGTCGGAGAGCTTCTGAATAATTGAATCGGTAAAACAGGCCCTGGGGAATACAGAATCAGGGTTTAGAAATAAGAACCAATAAATGGCAAAAGGGAGGGTGGGTGGGGGAGGGGAAGGGGGGAATGTAAATTGTTCTTTTGCATGAATTGGATCCATGTGATCAGAGGTGAACACAGGAGGAGTGCATATTTGGTAAGCTGAGAGGGAACATTTTCTCCCGCCCCCGTTCATTTGCCTGTGTGCATAATTACCCGTGTAAGCGGCCAAGGCAGGCCTGGTAGCCGGACCCTAGGATCAACCGTATGGAAAAGTTGGAGGGAGCTGGGGTGTGTAAAATCTGAGCCTGTCCTTTTCCTCTTCCCTTTACTTCTTCGTGAAATGCACTGTGTGACAAAGCTTTCTGTGAAAATAAATGTCTTGTTTTTTAATCTCCAGATGAGTCCATTAGAATTTATATATTCCCAGTAAAATTTCAAGGTAAAAGGCAAATGCTGATTCTCACCACAGAACACTACATCTTTACAGGTGAAAAAATGTTGAAATGAGAGGAATTAAAATATTGAAATTAAAGTATTTTCATTGATTGGAGAGATAAAATTACCTATTAAGCAACAGTGGTTTTCTAATCCCAAGAAAAAAATAAAGGGGGATTAGCAGATGTAAAATGATTAAACTAGCAGTTATCTCTGCCAATGAGTCCTTGCACATTTTAGGAGGGGGAAAGGGGTAAACACATTGTTTTCTGGTGAAAATGCATTCAGTAAAGCTTGGAGTTCCTAAAACCATAGGACTGCAATTAGCCATTTGTCAATTAGGGCACACGGTCAATCAGTTAATAAAATATACCTAAATGCAGTGCTTTATGATTTCAGCTTGGATAAACTGGGAGCAATAGTAGAAAAAAATGACACTGAATACGATTTAATTTATTTATTTATAACAATCTAGTTTTATGACTGCAGACTGATCATATTTTGATCTTGACTTGATGGTCCAGAAAAATAACCTGGGTGTGATCATATGCTGTATGAGCAGACAATCAATACCAGTTGGAGAATTTATAGAAGGGAAAAATGAACTGAAATCAAGGGCAGGTAAGGTAACAGACTTCAGAATAAGTTTTGTTTCATCGTTTAGCTTGCAGAATATGTGTGTAAGAGTATTTGACCCTCAGCAAACAACCAGGGTTCAATATGCTCTCAAGGCAGATTGTGGACAATGAATTTGGTGCCTGAGGTCAGATCAGTAGTGTAGGCCATGGTGTGCACATGTGTGTAGTTTGTGTAGTGTGTGCAGTGTGTGTGTGTGTGTGTGTGGGAGTGTGTGTGTTTGTGTATGTGAGGAAGAGATTGATCTGGAGATGGAAGTCTGCCAAGAAAATAGTGAAGGTTGGCACTGGCCCATGTGTCCGTCTTTGGACAGAATAATGAATTGTAAGAAATGCAGCTGAGGGCATGTGGATATTTGCAATGGTTAATTAATAAATCATTGTTTAGCTTTGACTGAGATTTGGTTGTATTTCAAGAGGGAACTGCTTCTTTGAATAAGGGTGAGAATGAGCTTTTACAAAATGACTAACAACAAAAAAAAGATGAAACAATAAGTGTCCAACACAAGCTTTTAAGATAACAAAATAAGTGTTTATCATATGCATATACCAAAAGGATGCGCGCATGTGAATGCATTTGTATGTTCTGAGCACGTGCACATGTGTGCGTGTCTTTGCATGATGGCATGTATGTTTGTGCATGTATACGTGGGTGTGTTTGTGCGTGCATGCACATGTGTTAAAAATTGTGGTAAAACAGGAACTGGCAGCAAAGTAAATTTGTGTATAAATCACACTGACACTCTAGCAGTTTAAGGGCACGTTGGCATGAATCTCATGGAAACCTTGTTTGTTTGTGCCCCATTCAAAGCCTCCCTCAGTGACACAAGAAAAAGAACACAGAACCATTCTCTGGCTGTCCCTAATCTGAATAAAGCCAAAATGACACGGTATGATATGGTATGAGCAGTTTAACGCCATTTTTAACCTTTCAACAGTATGCATGGACATGAGGCATCAGAAGATAATAATAAAAAAAATGGTTAAAAAGAGTGCAAGATCCTTAATGAAAGGTTAAGGATTTATTATATTTTCACCCAGAGAGAAGATGGACCTTGTTTTGATATGGCAGTATGAAACCACGCTGGCTTGGGGGCAAACAGTTGGCAGTCTGGACAAACAGGGAGCTGCAGGACAGTGCTATATATAACAGCATCTGCAACATGCAAAATTGGCAGTGACTTGACCCTGATCTACTGCTGTGGCACTGTGGGGGTGGCCTCAACAGGAAAGAGACACAGACAGGGAGTGGCATGAACAGGAAAGACATAAGCCGTGTCTATTCGCTATGTAATGCACTACATTCATGTTCCAATATATTTAAAAACAATATATTTAAAAGAAAATGCATGTGAAATTTCCTGTCATACATTTAAATGGCTGTGCATTTGTTTTCCTGCACCTATATTTGGGGAAAAAATAGGTCAGTTCTTTTTTTAGCTCTACGTAATCTCATGAAAAAATACAAACAAGTCCAGCATGGACATATTTAGACAGAATAAACCATTCATGGAGGTAGCACAGTTAGCATGCAGCCCAAAGATATTGTCGATTATTATTTTTGGCTACTGCACACTCAGTGATGAAATTGGCATCAATTGTCTCACCATGGGTAAGATAGTTATTTTGTGGACACTTGAAATTTTAAACTAGGCTGCAGCAGGCTATTAGAATATGTTATGTGGACATTTTCTCTTAACAGACAGGTTAATAATAAACTTCTGTTTAATCCTTAGATTTTTTATGACAGAACACTTTATTTAACCCCTCATTTTACAGTCTACATGAGATTTAACTTACATTTCTAGAATCTTTATTATCTGGCAGGTTATGGTAATCTATTGTGGTAAGCTATGCTGAGCAGACTACAGACATTCTTACTTACACACCAATTGGAGCACCATTTCACAATCAAGTCTGAATAGACATTCAAAACAAGTGCACCTAAATTGCTAATTAGGTTGTCCAAATTCTCCAGGCCTTTAGTTGTCTAAACAGTTGAACAGGACAAATATAAGAACATTACATTATAGTTTGGATTGCAAGCAAGTTGCCCCCTCCCCCCCTCTCAACACATTTTAATGGGGGCGAGAGAGCTGGGGTGGATGCGGGGTTCCTTAGAAGCATGGCTGCACATACAGAACCAGGGTTTGCTGTGCCAGCGCTAATTAACCCAGATGAATAAAACCTGTCACGCTCACCCCACCTCCATCCTCCGTCTTCACCCCTCCCCCATCCTCAAATAGAGTCACGCGCAAGCCCCGCCTCCCGTGCTCTGGACCACCAGGTGGCCTGCCGTTGGGGAACCATGTGACCCGTCCTCCCCGATGCCGCGTGTCCCTCTGCTGGTGACAGAGCGGTCTCCCGGCATCAGCTCGGAGTGACTGGCAATTGCGGACGTGGCACTGCTGGTGAAATGTGTCAGGGTGACAAAGGGGACCCAGTAGCTTTCCTTTAAGTGGCTACAGTGCACCTGGGGATGGGAGGCCAAACGCCGTCATGACAACCGGAGGAAGAATAGATGGGGTGTTTGATTTGCTCTATTCCTCAAGCAAAGCAGTCTTGACTGTGATCAGTTTTGTAAGCATGTATTCTTGCATCTTTCCTTTACCTCCCAAAACAAAGCCATTTTTTTCAATGATGAATCAGGCTGAGAAACAAGAGTTCTCACTAAACTCATTAAATCACTCAAAAGTTCATTCCTTCATATATTACTTGCATAAATATTAACTCAGTAGTTAATATTTATATACTCAGAAGAGAATCCTTATATACACAGAGCTCACTATTTAAACTAGTCTTCATTGTGCTACTCAAACCTTCACATACTCTGTCACTTATGAACTCACATTCACTATTCCCTGAATTTAGTAATTACTAATTAAATCTCACTCACTCATTCACATATAATGGTTTGTCAAAAGTTAACAGCAACTCTTTATTTACACTAGTTTTAAAACGTGCTAACAATCAAATCCACAAATAAAAGTCGGAGTGCCATAAATACTGCTCTCTCTTGCTATTCATTACAATAAATTTAATTAAATTAATTTTTTTTAAAAGGAGAGAGCCCATTATCCTTTTGTATTTTTGCACCATTCAGACACGTAAAAAACCGAAAGAAGGGACCACAGCTGAGAAAGTGCCATGGCATGCGATTCAGACCCCCACCGGTGCAAGGCACATGGCTCCCTATGGACTGCGTCAGATGCATTTTCTTTTCCACAAGCTATTCACAGGTTGATTCAGCCATACAGCAAAATACCCAGGCTACTGTAAATGTATTATGCTTAAACAGCACACATTTCAATATGCATTGTTGAAATATTTTGTACAATGCAACTGATTTACATAAGAGGGCAGTAGGTTCCCTGATTTGAGCCTCAGGAGGATGCTTCTCACTCCCTCAGTTACTCTCTCTCTGTCGCTCGCATGCACACACACACACACACACACGCACACACACACACACACGTCCTAGAGAGAGAGAGAAAGAGAGAGAGAGAGAGAGAGAGAGAGAGAGAGAGAGAGAGAGCGATAGAGAGAGAGAGAGAGAGAGAGAGAGAGAGAGAGAGAGAGAGAGAGATTATATTCATGAGTCCCATAACTTCACCAGGCCATGCTCCTACCGGTGTCTCAGAAAGTGGCATGCACATCATTTATAGCTTGAATGATTCTAATTGCACATCATTGCTCTTTGAATGTAATCAATATAAGAATCAGCATTTTCACACCAGGGCATTTAAAATTTCAATTTCAACACATAATAAAGTGGTAATTATAGATAATATATTTGCACAAAAATTAAAATGCAAAGGAAAGGAGGAATTTACGCAGAAACAATTTATTGTGACACCAGCTTGAAAGAGATCGTGTTTGAGGGATGAGGTATGGTGAAAGAAGCACTGGATCTGGGGCTTTCCTTTGCCTGCAGTTGGTGTGAGGGGACTACTGACCTTTAAACGGAGTGCTAATGACAGACAGAGGTGTTGGGGGTTGGGGAAAGGAGGGGGTTCTGCACACATGGAGAATAATTAGGTTCTCATTCTTAGGTATACCCTGGGATGGGGGGGGGGGGGGGCTACGGTCTCCACACCTCTGACATTTTTGGGTACATCTACATTTGTATTCGGGACACCCCGGTAGATTTGCGCCTTCGGGAGAAACGCAGAGCCAACGGGACAAATTACCCACCCTTCCCTGGCTCGCTCACGGGGTTGCCAGGTGAACTTCTGAATTAATCATTGGTGAGTACAAAACTCCACATTTTGAAATATGAAATATTTACCCTTCTGTGCCACAAGAACATCAATGGGATGGAAGTGTCCACATGCTAGAAAATATTGGTCTTGTTTCTTCAATGGAAGTACAGATTTCTTTAGGCAGAAACCTAAACTTCACTGCCATTAAATCCGGCAGGGCAGTGCAATGCATCAGAAACAGTGACACTCTAGAGACAAACCTTCAGAACAGGCAACATATGTAAAGCTCTAAATCTTTACTCATTTTTATTCGGGCAACAGATACACGGATGTAGCTCCACACGCCATTGGTTAGATTTGCTAGCATTTCTTGGTTAGCAAAGAACCCAAGGAGTAAAGAGGTAAAATCAGTTCTTGAAATCACCACAATTTATGATGCATCTATGCTATTGGATTTAAATAAAGCAGTCCATTTTCTCACAGATTTGAATGCAATGGACTAATATGCTCATTGACACTCACACTCCTCATTATGGCTGCTCACTGCCACCAATGGCATCTCCAAGGGTGACGGCCCAGTCCCCATTCTGCCTTCACTCCCAGGAAAACAACACTGGGATGTGTCATGGCTCCGTGGTGCCGCCCTGAGGGTGGGGGGCCGAGCCCTTGTGTTCCCACGGTGACAAGACAAGGCTGTGTCATCGTCCTAACAACGCTGTCCACATCGTCTGCTTTAGAGTGATGAATGCACCTCCGTTTCTCCTAAGAGCTGCCTGCTCTGTCCCCGCATCAATTTATCCAACAGAAAGATGCTCGAAAGCAGACAGGTCCGAAGCAAATGGCTTGGTTAAGTTCAAATCCGAGCATGGCATCCCTAAAAGATACTCAGATACAGCCGACCAGGGTGAAAGGAGGGCACTGTCGCATCGAGAGCTAAGACCAGCCTCATGTTATTGCAAAAGCAGACTTTATTCTCACTATCAAAACCAAGAGAGAAGAAGGAAGATATTTTATTCCTCTCATGTCCATTTTCTGCCAATCAACAGCAAACTCTCACAATCTTTTCTGAGCGTGAATCTTTTAAAATATTTTTTGCTGTGCATCGTGATAACAAGCCTGTAGATTTTGGAAACAGATAGGTTTCCAGTCACAATGACTCCACCGCGCTGCGGCGCACATGAGCATTAGCGTGGCATTTCCTCTCCTTAGCTGAAGCAACACAGGGCTGCCTCTCGCTGCTGCCGTTGCAGTCCCGTATCGCAGGCGAAAAGAAAATATACGCAGCAAAGGCAGGGGTGTACCGCGTCTGACATTTACTACCTTTCAAAAGTCAGCTCATGTAAGTTTTATCAGGTATTGTTGGAATGGCCACCAGGGTGCTCACTATCTGTCTTAACCTCCTTTTGGGGTATCTAATGACACACCAAAGCTTGGAGTCATTTCTTTTGATTTCACCGGGGACTCCTCCGAATGCATTATCTTGCAGTGATTGTCAAGATCTCTGTGGCCTTCAAAAGAATTGAAATGCAGGTTGGTGTCACACTGCAGTGTGAAACGAACCCCCCCCCCCCGTTAGCCGTCTGAGGTGATTTTAAAAGGAGGAGCCCTCAAAGACACCAAACACATGACGCTAATTACAAGGCAAATGCAAAACCAGCTGGGCTGCCTTGCTACTTAATTAAAACCTGCATTTGTCTGATTTTCCCATGGTGAAACTAGGACGGGTTTTGTGATGCATGTGTTTTGATATCACTACATTGTATATTTTAACTGTGCCACACCCTTTCAAATCCAACTTACATCAGATGACCTTAATGCCCATACTACTGCAGTAGGTAGTGTAACTACAGTGTTCATACACATTGTCACATTGTACTTAATTTTATGATATTGTGGTTAACATTTAACATTCAGTGATTAACCATGTTGTTGACAACAGCCCACAAAATATAACCATTTGATAATGCAGTGTGCCATGGAGTAACAGCTGCTGTAACAGCTATGAGCTGTTGTCATTTCCTGATGAAGCGCATCAACAAATGACAAGAACTGCGCAGTGAGAAAAATGAAATGCAAAGGATGCAGGCACGAAACCAGGACTACACAGCCCACATATGCGCACAATTAAGTATTCACTGAGTAGGGGCTTGAGTGTAAGGACTCAGTAACCAGCTCAAAATAGCCACTCTCAGTCAACAGGAGGATAACATGAGATAAATAGTTGAGTAGCCGTTAGATGTTGATGACCTTTATAACCCCACAGGGCAGCATGAATGACCAGAGGGCACCATTATGGGTCAAAAAGTAATGGGTTAGTCTGGAGTGTTGAAATATTGGGCGATGCCACAATTTCATAACTTCTGTCATGCGTTACCGCAACTTTCTGAACAAGGACGTTGTCCCCAGCAGTTCCTCTTTGAACATTTGTAAGTACACCGCCAACAAAAGAAAATTATCAATCTTTAATTATTGTTACATCTTTATTGTGATATCAATGGGTGCTATCAATATTATACTGCTATGAAAATGTTCAAGGCAATAAGGTGTGGAGTTTGCATTCTCATGTGTTCTGTTAGTAACATATTTGTGCAGATAAAATATTTGTCTCGTAAGTTTAGAACTTAAAAGAAACACAAAGATACTGGAGATAAAGAAATAAAATTGATATTAATTTGATAATTAGTTGCCATTATTTTTATATTTTTGTACATGACAAATGCAATTATATTCAAATTGTTATCAGTCAGTAGTAGTAGTGTTTACATCTCCATATGGATAATGATGGAAATCTCTACAATATTTTACTTAAAATTCCAATTTCTTGGATGTATCTATAAGTCAAACTTTGTATCAACTAAAACTGACAGGATATTCAGGATATTACAAAATTAATTTATATTCCACTAATATATATATATATATATATATACATATAGATGAAATGTGACAGCATTTTAAAGGTATTTTAGTCAAAAGGAAAACCTACATCTGAATCAAAAGCTCAAATGAAGAATGACTGGGAGACAGCACTGAGACAGAGTGCCAGCTCAAAGCTGTCTGCCAATGTACAAAGTCACCTTTCATTTACATAAGGCTAAACAGACGAAAATCTTAAACACTGTTGTCTGCAGTCTGAGGTGACACACTGGCCTCAGAGAAGAAATGCATAATCCTCAATGAAGTGGGTTGAACAAATGAACGAATCAAACGTCTGAACCCTCACTCTCTTTTATCCAATTAAAAAGAACAGAATCAAATGTTTTTGCCCACGTATGATTTTCTCAAGTTTCTTAAATCATGAAATCTGGACTCTCTAAAAAGGTTACCTTGACCTAGTGACCAGTAATTTACTTTTATTGACCAGTAAAATACAATATTATTTTGAGTCAATTTGCATGCTGGTTGGAAATCACCATAATCAGGCCTATATTCCAATGACAAAAGACACTATATTTCCTAATCTGACTCCAATGTACAATGTACAAAATAAATGAATAAATAAATAAAATCCGCAGTTGCCTAGTTACAATATTCATTTTACTAAATTGTTGCACTTGGTTATCCCACTTTATTCACTTTTACGACAATTTTGACAGCCCATAGTTGTTGATGCTACATTCTGAGGGGCTGGGCAAATTGAGTACTGATGCAGGCTGTCCTCAGCTGGTAGTTTTGAGAGGTTGCGACGTTTGTGACTTTGGAGGCACCGGGAGAGAAGGTGCAGAGGAGATTTTGTTTCTGACTTTTGTGAGCTGACTTCAAAAGCACTCGACTCCCGCCCTCTTGACCTTTCCTATTCGGGGCCAAATGCCTGCGCGTGTTACAGACATGTGTTAGGAGCCACCGAGACTCATTAAATCACAAATGCCCCCACACTCCTTCTCTTCGGCTGAAAATGATTTCCGTTAATTTGCACCAGCACAGCTGAGCTTCCTGACAGTTCAGTACATGCATGCCATGACAGAAGTCAAAGGAGGAGTAAAAAATAACTTCTATATATACACACTCTCTCTCTCTGTTTCTCTTTCACTCACACTCACACACACACACACACACACACACACAGTCATCAAATATCCCATTTCCATGCCAACAGGGTGGCATAGGGGTTAAGTACTTGACACAAAAGGCTAACGGATAGATTCCCAGGTGTGGTGTTTTTCTGTAGCATCGGCAGTCACAGTTATTCTGTGAAGTACATTGCTGTATACTGCGAATGGATAAAAATCATGATGAAGAATATGGTAAGTTTGCAAGCAGAAAAGTTAAAACATCTCTGCCAAGCCAATAATAATAATAATAACAATAAAACTATTCGGTAATTTCCTTCATTGCAATTGAAGCCATCTGCACTAGAACCCATTGTCAATGGAATAAGTGCACTTCTGCATTTATTCACACTATGAATAATGTTTTACAGGTCAGGTGGAATGGGGGAAAAAAAAGAGACTACGCTGGTTAGCAATCCCGAAGTCAGCTGCGAGAAGCCACCCATCAAAACGGACTATGGCTGTCCGTCTCCGGAATGTGACGTCCAGGGTGTCGTCCAGCGGCGGATGGCGAAGCCCCCTGGCTGAGTTATGTAGCGATCTGGCTGCGTGGCGCGCGGCGTTGGCTGATTTAAAAGGAAGATGTGATGATTCACGGGCCGCGGAACGGCCACGGTTTTCGCCACCGTGTCAGAAATATGTCACATCTCTATTCCGGGGCCTCGTTCATAATGAGGCCCTCTACTGAGGGCGATAATCCATCACCGACACTTTCCCTCCCGGGGATCCTTACTGACTCTCAGACGCACCTCTCATTTATGGAATATCCCATCATTCTCTTCTCCCCTCCCACCACCTTACACACTCGCCCCAGCCCCCCCCCACCCCCACCCCCACCCCCACCGTACCACCCATGTTTGACATATAATCATTAACGCCACTTCTGACATCTTTAGCGCTTTTTGACATTTTGAGTTTTTGTGCCATTGATTCTCCCACTCATCAGCAGGTCCTCTGTTCTTTCATTTCAAGTTCATAAGCTCTTGCTCATTTTAATGTAATCAGGACCAGCAGGACACTATCACAATTTGGGCGCAACAAAAGAATGAGAAATCAAGTGAAAACAAACCAAAGCCTAAAATATTAGTCTTGATCCATATGGGAAGATCACAAGTAAAGTCTAAGCCTTCATGCAATCCCACTACTTCAGCTGTCCAAACCTTTAATCGAAACTGGATCATTTTGACGTTAAGCCTTTTTAAAAATCTTGTTGTGGTTGTAGTGACTCTTGCCCAAGGATCTGTGAGATCTATTGAAGGTTCTCAATAAATTATTTTTAAAAATTATTTATACTTTAACATTATTACAATTTAAAAAAGCTGATTTTTTCAATACACATAATATACATCCTTGCAAAAGCATAGCATTGGAAGTCCTGGATATAATATACATAATATAGAAGATCCAGTTTATTGACTGGTCTGAAAACAAGGGATGCTAAAGTAGGGTACTACAGACTGCTCCCTGGCTCCCCCTCCTAATTGCTACGTCTGTGTAAATTATTCTAATGGCACCCCCCTTCTAATGTGCCTCCCCCCCCCACCTCTACCTCACCACCACCGTTTTTAAAACTCACTTATACACAAATGATGTTTAGTTGCCCTTTAACATTGAAATTGACATGCATTGTATATAAACGAGAGTGTCAGTCCCAAAGGGCTGCTCTCAAAGGTTAGCTGCTCCATGCAGCATTGCAGATGAGGGCCGGGGTCCCCAGGCTACTAATGAGCCTGACTGCAAAGAGCAAATACACTTGATTAGTCAAGGCGAATTACAGCCTGACTTTAGCTCACTATGCCAGAACCAACCGACACAAGAGTTGGTTTAAATTTGTAGTTATACAGGACACTTTAAATAGTAACTACTGAATTTGATTCTTCTTCAAAAAAAACCAAAAAACTATTCTTTCATTTGTTTATTTCATGAAGATAATTGTCAAACATTATTTTTTCTTTAGGCACTATTCGGGCCAGTACAGTTGCCACTATGCATTCTGCCAAACCCATATTCGTCTGTCAGACTGCCAGATAGTGAAGTGTGATTCATCCTTCCAGAGAATGCATTTCCACTGCTCCACAGTCCAATGATGGTGTGCTTTACACTACTCCAGCTGATGCTTGGCATTACGCATGGTGATCTCAGGCTTGTGTACAGTTACTCAGCCATGGAAAACCATTTCATGAAGCCCTTGACAAACAGTTCTTGTGCTGACGTTTTTTCCAGAGGTTGTTTTGAATATTGTAGTGAGGGCAGATGATTTTTACGCACTACCCACTTTGGTCCCTTTCTGCGAGCTTGTGTGGCCTACCACAACTGTTGTTGCTTCTAAGAATTTCCACTTCACAATAACAGCACTTACAGTTGACTGGAGCAGCTCTAGCAGGGCAGAAATTTGATGAACTGACTTGTTGGAAAGGTAGCATCCTATGACAGTGCCACGTTGAAAGTCACTGAGCTCTTCAGTACAACCCATTCTCCTGCCAATGTTTGTCAATGGAGATTGAATGGCTGTATGCTTGATTTTATGCGCATTTCCAAAAGTATCTTCATGCGACTCTTAGCAGGTTTGTTAAGATTCTGCTGACATGCTGTCCATTATAGACTTCTGCTATTGTACAAATGTATGAAACACACCTTGTTTGCTTTTACTTGTTCTTATTAATCAGGTTAAAACATAAATGACAACTGTCATATGACAATCATCTGGGAAGCATAGCAATATAACAAACACTCAACGTAGCTCCAGCCCGACCAGACATGATTAGCCCACACAGACAGCTTTTGCCTGGCACAGACACACACATGCAAGAACCCTCTCTCTCCCACTTCTCTCCTGCTCCTCAGCTTAAGTTTTGTGGCAGCTCCGAAAATGTGATCAATACAGCAGTAACATGCAAACTTGTGCAATTTCTTTGTTTATAAGAAAACAATATGAATTCGATTTAAATTCTATTAATATATAGACCTTTATTATTTGTTAAAATGTCATTATTTGAGCATTTTTAAATACTGTATTCATATTCAGGCCCACCCCTGGCAGATATGAATACTGAGGTTGTGGAAGTACTCAACACAACATATTTGGACAATACTGTTACTGTTGCTGATACTGACTCAGACACATGTTTTGATGCATCAGGATCAAGTCTAATGATACATTTAAGGCCAGATGACAGGCCATACAATAGGGAGAGAAAGAAACACAGATATAATTATGCATGGTCTGTTAAGGGACGCCAACTGCTCATGAAGGATACTTTGACTTTGACTGTGAGGCTTTTGCCACTCAGTGGGAGACTGAGAGAAAGAGGGAAAAACAAGGATTCTCCACACTATAACAGGGCTGGAAATGCGCCATGTGCAACGGCTGCTGTCACTGTAGAGCTGATTCAATGTCTGTGGAACCACTGGCCCAGGGTGAAGGTTGACCTGCAGAGCCACTGGCCCAGGGTGAAAGATTGACCTGTGGAACCACTGGCCCAGGGTGAAAGGTTGACCTGTGGAACCACTGGCTCAGGGTGAAATGTTGACCTGTGGAACCACTGGCCCAGGGTAAAAGATTGACCTGGAGAGCCACTGGCCCAGGGTGAAAAATTAACCTGGAGAGTCATTGGCCCAGGGTGAAAGGTTGACCTGTAGAACCACTGGCTCAGGATGAAAGATTGACCAGGGGTATCATTGCCTCAGGGTGAAAGGTTGGCCTGTGGAGGTTTAGCTGAGGACAGGCTAACCATTGTTAAGTTTGGGTCCAGGTACTGTGACATTTGAAAGCATGCAACAACAAAACTGTTATTCACCATATTATACCCCCTAATCCAATGAGACATACTAGTCTAAAGATTAATTTTAATTCTGCATTAAATTTTTTTCTTAATGACTAGTCTAATGTATTTTGATATTTCTTTCAGTGAAATAGATTTTTCATAATCAATGGCAATCAATCAGTTCTACCCTGAATAACAATAAGCATGTTTCCATTCAAATTTTATGCACGTCATGAAAATAATAGTCATGAAAAATCGACAATCTAAAAGTGCGAATCAGTTGTGCTTCCATAAACTCATTTTGAGCAAATAAACAATCTGTGTGCGTAGGGCAAAACAAGACTACATCAAAAACATCTCAAATGGAGAGGGGTTTTCAAGAACAGCTTGCCACCAGGGAAGCAATAATAGCCCTGGCCCTATTTCTTCTTTCCCGATGGCGACGGCTTGGAAATGAAATAGCCAATATTTAAATATGGCAACGACCATTCACCCTGAAGAGTGCTGTACACATGGCAAAGAAGTTTTGAGAAGGGGTGATGCTTAGGAATTTTATGGACAGTCTTTGGATGCAAAACTTTAGGATACCCAAAGCAACATTCGACATGCAATATGCTGGTTTTATTCTTTGGAAAGAACATGAGTTAATCCCTTACGTTATCATTTATTCACAAATTCTGTTTTTATCATTATTTATCGAATAACCTCAAACAAATAACCTCAAATTTCACTTTAAGTGAACATAACTTTTTGGAATATTTGGGATTTTTATTTAATTTCTCTAAATTTGGCTTTTCCATTCAGCTTTTCTTATTCAAAACTTCAAAGTGCACATAAAATGGCTAGATGGCCAATATCTTCTCGTCCACCCAAATGGAAAAATATTATTTTGGATTTCTGTACTTTATTCACTGGGTGGACATAAGGCGAGTCAAAACCAATTGTTAATTAACATTCTGGAGATGCCCCAAAACTTCACAAATTATATTGTATATTCAGGGGAGCTCATGTCCTATTCAGAGCAGCTAGCTCCCACATTGACTACACTCTGGCCACCCTAATGGTGGTGACCCAGCAAAGGTGTGTATTTTTAAATATAACACACAGAAAATGTCTAGGCTTTCCAAAACTTTTACCATTTCTGGTAAGCACAGAAAAATCTCAAGTGAAATTCTGAAAAGAGTAGTAGAGTTTCTGGCCAAAAGCAGTTGCTGACATGATGGCAGGATCAAAAATGACCACAGCTATGCAATTTTCTGCCTCTTTTTATGCTAACAGAAAGGGGGTTGTGACACCCTAATGAGCAAGAGAAGAACGCACATCAGCTGCTCCCAATGACTAATTAACAGCCCGTCTCCAAGACACTGATCAACAGCTGATCCACATAGACCTGCAATTACCTACTGGGTGAAAGGAATCTTGAACTGAGTGAATACAAAATTGAGAGGGAATATCAAACTAAGGAAAAATGAAATAACTAACTAGCAATCATCAAATTATATGGGTGACAGCTACAATCAGAATGGAAAAAGCACGAATTTTGGTATTTTTTCTTTTTCACCTTTTGAACATAAGAATAACTTGTTAATAATACAAGGCTTTCTCATTCATTTATTTCACCATGTTTACTCAATAAAAATGATTTCACACCCATTTGAATGGAAAAATTGAAATTAGTAAATTATTGTATCTTTTTTCACTTTTTGAACTGAGAACTATATTCTTATGTATTTTGCATGTAATCATGTGGGAAGATACCTGAGCTGAATGCCATTGAATGATGCAACATAAAAACTATTGGCTATTTTGAATTAAATGACAGTTAAAGTGTGTCATTGCATGTGCGTGCACGTCCCCCTGACAGGATTCTGGATGTCCCCCCTTGTTGCTCTCGTTACCCATCTGCCAGATGCGTCCGCTCCCACTTCCCCTGGGCTAGCATACAACCCCCCCCCAAACACACACAATCCCACTGGCACAGTCGCTGCTGCTGCTGGGTGGCATCCAGCACCCACAGGCCCCTCTGTGTGCACGCAACACATCCCTCCTCATTTCCCCTCACCCTTTGCTTGACAGACTGCTTACCCGACCCTGGCTTTTAGCTACAGACCCGCGTGAATCTTTTGAGGTGTCTGTGCCAAGCAGCACACTCAAGACTACAGCTGTTGGGACTGAAACCTTACCTCATTCAACCCACATCCCTAGAATAACCCCACTACCACTGAGCCCCATCTAGTTTCACATTCAGGGCCTATTACACAAAGCAATATCAATCTAGTAACATTTACTACTGGGCTGACATAATAAATCTCCTATAATCATACTGCATCACAGCCTTATGCTTCAGATTATCATGGATATTACAATTCATTTTTAGACACAGCTCATGGGAACATTTATTAATTTCATTTAAGGTACTCTGCCATGCTGACCACTGTTCTAGTCTGCACATAATGTTTGGCTACACATAATCAGCTAATTGTGAGGCTGAACTAATACTCTAACATGGGAGAGTAATATCTGGTCTTATGGCTCTGCTCATTTGCACTATTATTACAGTGAAGAAGCAAATCTGAGAAATATGATTTGTCCCCCATTAAATCACCGCACTTGAACATAAACAATAACAAAAGCTTTAAAAAATGCAGAATAACAGATGCGGCACGGCTGGATGTGTATAGTTGAAAAATTATTATCCAGTAATATAAACATTTAAATAATACCCTGTTTTTGAAGCAAAATCTTTTCTTTTTTTTTTTTTTGCAAAACTTTTTAGGGAAAACATTTTTTTTGTTCACTTATTCTTTTTCCCATAGCACTGCATGTCAAATTTACGCTGCTGTAAAATGTTTGGGTTTGGGTACAAAATGGAAGGCGAGAGAGACAGCTCAGGTGTCTCGTAGAGGCCCAGCCCACCGATGCCAGACATGACAGGGCACTCGTGGCACAGCTGCTCGTTTCATTCTGAGCGGCCCCGGCAGGGCAGTGCCCAGCTCGCGGGGCCCTCTGACCCTGGCGGCCGCCTCCACGGCCGCGTCCGGGAATGATCGATGATCCGCGGTCCGGACGGCTCCAGGACGCTCCTCGGGCGAAGACGAATGAGGGCCAGCTGGCCCCGGACCGCCGCCCCTAGCGCTCCTCCGTGGGCCGCTGGCCTTCTGCTTGATATTAGAGACGGGACGGGCCGAGGGACACGCAGAGTGTCAGGCGCTGGTCTGAGGTGAGATCCTGAATCAGGAAGCAGCACTGGAGGAAGGGCAGCAGTCACCCCTATCCCATGAGCGAATGCCACGCCACAACACTGCATTTCAAAATGAAACAGGGAATTTATTATTTCATTACAGATTTATGATCACTTTCAAGTATTTTTCATGATTTTCCTCTTACATAACATTTATTTACTATTATTGTAAAAAAATGCATGTGTCCATCTTTCAATAAGTTGTCTATGTTATAACATTTGTAGTTCTGTTTTACTTGATGGTTTATTTGACCATAATTTCAATAATTCTATGAAATACTACCATACAATGTGTGGTAATTTTACTGCAAGGGACACTGTTAAATTCAGGTTGATTGACTTCAGAAAACAAAGACAAAAGATAAAATTGGTCGTTTTTCAAAGTTCTGAGGTAGCAGCTGCATGATCAACAAGTGTAGATTGGTTTTCTACGATTTTCTATTGCTGTATAGAATAAACCACATTTCAGACATTCATAAAGTACCTCGTTATTGCATTTTTGTACCACTTTCCAGCCAAAATGGGTATCAACAATGAATCAGTGAACACTCAAATGTCAGTGTGCAATTAAAGCATTTTGTCTTGCATTGGCTACCCCTGTTCAATAAAAAGAGTTTGTGAGCATGCTCAGATGTTGTTGAGGCTATATAGAGTACAATTACACCAAAGCCCATGAATGCGACCGTGTGTTTGGGAGTGCTCAGAGGGAGTAGTGGAGGTACAGGGATCAAACACCTGGCTGTGAAAAATGCATAGCCTACAACTGGACCGCCTCAGGCCCCGGGTTCTACAAATGCACAGAATAATGGCTCCACAGACTGCTCAGAAATTCTGCAGCAGTCACAAAACTGGCCGCCAACAACCAAGGTCAATTTCTGCCACAACATGTTAACAACAAACAAGACAATTGCATATGCAATGAGTCGGGAGAGCGAGTGCTTGTCTGAGCCACATGCTGTATTGGCAACGTGTGACATACATTTTCAGAGTGGATGGACATTGATTGTGAATTTACAAGCATTTCCCTTATGTGGACTTCAAACACTAAAGAACTGGAATTAAATACTATTTTCCTCCCTGTTCTGCTTTTATGCTGGATTTAGTTCAGTTGTGAAGTCATTATCAACTGAAAGTGACCACCAATGTTGGTCACATTTTTAAATATATTCTGCATTTATCACATACAGTATAATTATTAGTTTGTCACTACATATGTATATTTATTTAACCTTTTATTGAACCAGGAAATCCCATTGAGATCAAACGGCAGATTTCCGCAGATTGTTCGAGCAGTAAGGTACAAAATATCTGAAACCCAATTCAGTAGAGGGATGAGGGACGTGGGGGACAAGGTGTATCACATCACTACAGCAGAGGCGATAACTATGTGTATTTCGAATTAACAGACAACTGAGGTATGAAGCAAGTATACTCTCATATATAGATACTATCTTAGGTGTGTGTATAATAAAAAGTGATTACTAATTATATAGAAATAATGTACATTTGTATAAACAAAATATATATATTTTTTCGACATACACAGCCTTTCACCTTTGTAAAGGCCTTTTATTTTAGGGAAATTCCAATGTGTTTATAAAATCTCGTCGCAATACGGGGTTGACACGTTTCATCTCAATCCAGCCATAATGATGCAGCGATTGGCAACGGGATAAAATAAATTTCTGTTAAAATGGCCACACCGGGGAGCGAACGGGTAAACCGCACTGAGATTTCACCGGGAGCTAATAAGAACGGAAATATATGCCCTTATTACTCATTCTGTCACGGAGAGATTCCTTCGCTCGCTCGCTTAATTATTTATTTGCATTCCTCTTCAATTATAAATGGCGGTCCAGGGCAAGGTGCAGCCAGCGCTGACCCCAGGTTTGACTGAGTAAGAGATGAAGAAGAAAGGACCTTCATGTTTTATTTCCAGGCTGCCCCGAGAGCCGGGACTCAGGAGAGAAGGAGGGGATCGCAGAATGATAATTGCCGCTTTGTATGTAGATATCGAGGCGCTACTCCCTCGGCATATAGATGGCTGGGCCCGGATCTGGGGAGGTCAGAGCCATTCCAAATGAAGAGCGCGACTTCGAAAAAGTAATAGAAGATGGTAGGATTTAGAGGCTAGTTTGCTCTCTCTCTCTCTCTCTCTCTCTCTCTCTCTCCCTCCCTCCCTCCCTCCCTCTTTCTCTCTCTCTCTCTCCCTCCCTCCCTCTTTCTCTCTCTCTCTCTAGCACCACCACCCTCCTGCCCAACCCCTCCAAAAGAAGATTGGGCTGTGAATCAATTGGCAAAAAGCTATGCTATATTCAGGCAACACATATAGCAACTGACAATATGAGTGAATCATGCAAGGCAGACATCACTTGCAGTCAAGCTGTGGAGTTATGCTATAACACTTTACTAAATAAAATTATAGCCTTCTATTTCATCATTGCTACCCTGTTACATTACTATGGTAATTATGAAATTTCTCAAATCCTTCAAGCTAAGAGATTTAACAGTTATAGTGCGCGTAAATTTAAGTGAATGTTTAACATCAAATGGTCATAGGTTTATAAGAAAGGAAATTGCTCAGATTTTGAAATGAATTAATGTTGCCTCCTTAAAGCAATGTAACTGAATTACAACCATGCTGTAAAATGTATCAGAAAACCACGTCATGCACATAACTTTGACCATGCTCACAATAAACTTTCATTTGGCTCTGGAATTTGTCTGTTATATATATATATATATAGTTATAGAGGAGGTGCAAACACTAGAACTGCAAAGTTATCAGGTTCTTTTTCTTTTTAGTGAATGTGTCAGTTTTTCTGTATTTATATTCAATTGGGGCCAATTAGGGCCTATCATGTGGCTAATGTGTGAATCATGCAAAATGAAAGGTGTAAGGACAACCATATAGTCATTTGCAAAAGTACTGGGATAGTGACAGAATTCTTCTTGTTTTGGCTCTGTATTTTGGAATGTTAGACTTGAAATAAAACAATGAATATGAGGTTAAACTCGACTGTCAGCTTTAATCTGAGAAAATTTACATCCATATCGGGCGATCTGTGTAGGAATTACAGCCCTTTTGGTACATAGCTCCCAATTTTAGCAGAGCACAATAACTGGCATGATCCATTTTCCATCATACTTTCCTATGTTGTATTGTAGAGAACACTGAGCTGAATTTGCATGAACAGAAAACACACTTGAGCACAAAACGTTGACTGTCATTCATTCTGCTTAACCAACCAGGCGCAAACCATGGTGCCAATCACTCAGTCAAAACTATCATTGGCAAGTTACTTCCAGCACTGCATGGAGATATGGTAAGCAAATAAGCAATTTGTTAAGATATGGTAAACAAATAATTAAATAAATCAATTAGCAATAACTCACGCATGTTAAAGTGAAGTAAGACGGTTAGAGTATTCAGAATTTGACCATTTAGGGCTAATGACTCATTGTTTGCTTGGTATAAAACAAAGGTGGGCAATGAGGGCTGTATCTGTTTCTGGTTTTCATGCCAGCATCTGGCCTTACTTAATTAGCCCTAACATTTACGGCATCTGATGTTTTAGCTACATTGCCCGACAAGCGCATAAAAGAGGTGTTCTTTTGCCCCTGTATGAAATATTTTACTGTGATCTAATCTACAAGTGAATTAGCATTTGTGTGTACAGCCAATTGGCTCATTTACCCTGGGTAACTGGAAACAAAAATCTGCATACACACCTGTCCTCCAGGACCAGAATTGCCCACCCCTGCCCTAGGTGGAGCACTTTAAGACCAGACTGCCACTAGACATAAATACTTAAATACTAATCAGCATGTAGTATCAACACCACTGTAAAATGGACCCATCTCCCTGTTCAGGGATCAAAATATATTTAGCTTTAGTCCACACTTTCCTGTCATATGTGCTGACGTGGATAAAAAGAGGTGTGAGATTGCTTACTTGGAACATTTTCTGATTTCCGTTTAGTATTTTCCACAAAACTGTAATGGAAAGTAAAAAGGGTTTGCGACACTGTAACACAACTTTTACGAACTAGCGAATAGCCAACTCATATTCCTTAACATTGAAAGTTCTGCTTATCTACTGTAGCTGAAATGTTCCAAATTCATGCATATCATAAATATTCATGAAAACGAAGGACAATACCAGTGGCAATAGATTTTCTGTCCTTGGGTGTGCCTCTTCATACACTCTGAATATTCATACACTGTTCTAAAGCTGATCACATTCGGATCAACAGTCACAGGCCCAAGCCTTGGTGTGTCATAAGCCAACACTGATCCACAGGTGACTGCTCATCTCCTCCTTGGTCGACACTAGCTCTCTCCAGAAGCACTGTGTTCACTGGACTGGTGTTGGAGGATTACTGGCTGTGGTGCAAGAGGCGGAGTTAATAATTAAAAGATAAAGTTGGGCAGATAAAATTAAAGGAAATGTAACAAAATCACTTACTGTAACTGCGAGTCATTACTGTGACCATGAGACAGTAAGAAGCCGTTCGTTAAAGCCATCAAAGGATTAACACCATAATTTTATTACACGCTGACTATACCCAAAATATTGATCAATACTGGAGCACATTTTGTAAGGAAAAACTATGGTATTATGCTTCAGGGCTTATAATCACTAGGTTCAGGCTATGAATCCCAGATGAGGCAGGTGAGCAAAGTACTTCACCTGTACTGCTAAACTGAAATATGCAGCTGTATGAATGTATAAAGTGTCGCAAGCTAAATGTGAGCTATGCAAACTACCATGGGCATATGAGCAAGGTCATGTTTTGACTGAAAAATAAAGGCAAATTGTTACGTCCCCAGCCTCTGCTTGCCTGGGTAGTGCAGGTGGAGGTAATACCTAATTACTTAATTGCTTGATTGCCTCCACCTGCCTGTGGCCCAATATAAGCCCTGCAGTATGAGGCTGGGGAGATCTTCTTTGGGGTTTCTTTTGTGTGGTTTGTGTTTGGTAGGTTTTTGTGAAGACTCTTTTATTTTGTGAACTTTCAAATGTGTGTTTTCATTTGATTTAGTTTGTGGCTTAGTTTGTAATTTAGATTAATAAATGTCTGGGTTTGTTTTTAGATCAGTTTCTGGATTGTTTTTGATACATTTGGACTTTGTTTGTTGCGGCCCTTCGAGCCGGCCATAACACAAATCTTTAAATACTGGGGTGCTGTCTCCCTCCTTCACTTTCATGTGAATCACTAGCCATGGCCCATTCTTCACTGTGCAAAACATTTGCATAAGTTATGCTTGATTAATGTATATTTAGCTAAATGCATTCCACGCCAGCGTCTTCACTGTGGTTGCAGTTGTGAACCCCAATCCCGGCATGCAGGCAGTGAAAGATACTGCTCTCTGTACCCAAACAATGCAGCTCATCCAGCCAGATGCTTCCCGTTCCTGAAATTGACAGTATAGGCATTATTACTGTACAAGCAGTGGCAGTGGAACTGACTATTTGTCGTTTGCTAGACGATATGAATTGACACCAGCGCTCCCACTCACTTGACATAGTTAGTTTGTAGCATCATGATGTGGGTAACCCATGGGTGCAGAGCTTGATACTTGGAGGATCCATATACAGAATGTGTTGGATTTAATTTCAATCAATATTCCTGGCCTAATTTTCTGAACTGTATTGAAGTTTATGATACTAGAATGGAAGTGCAGTCTACAGCAGTAGTTCATGGTTTAATTAAAAATAAATCAGATCAAGTAAACGATTTAACTGCCTCCAAATCGTTTTTAAAAAATGAGCTGGCATGAATAGCCCTCATCGTGCACCCCTGGAATAATCATTCTTTTTTTGTGTAATTATACGACCCACATATTACCCCCAAAAGTGCACTGTTTCAAGTGTCAATATATTGTATTGGGACTTGCTTCTGAATATTACTGAATCAATGCACGTGAGTTAAAAGTGAGTTTTCAATGGCAAAAAGCAGTAGGGCAAAAGTGCTGACAATTAGCATTTGCCATTTTTTATACCTCAGGATTTAAATGATGCTTTTAAGAAAGAAAATATAAAAGGGATATTCGCTCTTTTCACTATAAGTGATAGTGTATTTGGCACAAATAAGCTAGACCCGGGGTAAAAAAAAGGTCAGCCGTGAAAAAACAAAACCGAAACTGTAATGATACTGAGCCTAATAAGCGTGTAAGTTCACTATAGTTCATTTGTGGTTTGGTCCTGTGTTTATGACTCAAACAGCTTTTAGTAGGCTGCTCCAGGCTCACAACTGCGATCACTACCATTGCTCTACAGGCTGGCTGGTGGGTCAGTAGACTTAGTAGACTGGGCTAATGGGCCAGTAGACTTACCTGGCGGGGCGACAAAGACTCTGGAGGCCCGATGGTAGCCCAGAATCTTGCAGATTACCGTTGCGTCACCCACGTCAAAGTTGTCCATGCAGATTGTGCCCCACTCTCCCTTGTACAGGACCTCCACTCGCCCGTAAGAACCGCCCCCGGCGATCCTCACGTCCGCCGGCTCTGAAACTGAGCCAGGAAGGTCAAGGCAGAGAAGAAAGGGGTTTCAGTTAGGCAGTGAAAGGACTATTCGCCTCCTTTTACATTATAATTCTAAGATTTAACGTACAGTTACTTTATCATTTTAATTCTTTTAAATATACCCTTTTCACCCTGAACTGTCGGAAATCAGTCAGCTTTGGAAATTATGTAGCATTACAGCTTTAATATATATCGCTAGGAGAAACAATGAGTGAAATCAGTGCAATACAAATGACACTGCAGGGCAGACATTTTATTTCTGTTTGAAAGCACAGAGCAGTGGAGGGGTGAGTGCGCTTGGTCTGATCTCGCTGAAGTATGCACATGTGCGACTGAGTGTGTCCGTGCGGCGGGCGATGACCCACAGGACCGAATGCGTTTGGGATCTGTCTGAGCTGGCTGACACTCACCGTCCCGAGTATTCCTGGCTGCATCTCCCTTCTCTCCTTTGCTCCCCTTTAACCCCGGGGGTCCTGGGCTTCCCTGTGCACCTCTGGGTCCTGTGTCCCCTGGAATGAGAGACACTGGTTGTGGATCAAAATACACACACACACACACACACACACACACGATAACCACTCCCACACCTACACACACACACACACACCATGCATATGCATACACACACATGCACAAACACATGATAACCACTCCCACACACACGCACACGCACACCTACACACACACACACACAACACACACAAACGCCCATGATAACCACTCCCACACACGCACACACAAACGCACATGATAATCACTCCCACACACACACACACACACACACATGCACATGCACACAAACATACAAACACACACACACACACAAACGCACATGATAATCACTCCCACACACACACACACACACACACATGCACATGCACACAAACATACAAACACACACACACACACACACACACACACACAAAACAAATACAATACACACACAATAACCACACAGATATAAAGACAAACTTCAGGATTTTGTAGGTCTACTCTGACTGGATTAGACTAGAACTGAATCAGCTTTGTTTGCTCCTTTGTTTGAGGTAAAAATTGTTCGTGGATATACCACAGTATGCATTTCCTCAGTCAGTCTGACCAAATGCACGTCTCTTGGTTTAAGGGGGCAAATAAATACTTTACTGCAGCTAATGTGTGGAGAGGGTTAGGGTGCAAAATTGATGCCACACTTAACTCAGATAGACTTAATTCAAAACAGGATTGATCAAGAAAACTTTCAACAGAATTTTTTGAGAGTTATCCTACATTTGTTCTTCATGGCTGATAATACAGTCTGTAGTCCTGCAAAGTGTATAGCAGGGTATAGCAGTGTATTGCAATGCATAGTGCAATGTCACAGAAATGTCAAGATGTCATAGAGATGTCAATAAATAAAGATGTTACCCTTTGCACCCCTTGCTCCAGGAATTCCTGTGGGTCCTAAAAAAAACATAATATAACAGAATTATTATTATTAGTGGAAGTAGTAGTAGTAGTCATATTGATATGTACAGCTGCACGGGTTCAGACAGATCACAGGCACCTGACTGACCACAAATTCACTGATTCATTGGTACATTGATGAGGCAAAATGTAATCCTACCAACTGAAACTCTCCTTGGGTGACAGTGTGCTCAATTATGTGCCAACTCCCAGCCACAGTTGGTACTGACTCTATTATTTGATTTTAGCCATCTCTACTGCAGCTGATTTCTCAAGACTACCGTTCATCTGAGAGCTTGTGGCCAAAACAGAGAGAACAAAATGTACGCAGCAGTGTGGAGTAATAGTTGAATAGTGGTGCAACAGTGATGGGTTTGGAAACAAGAGGGTTGCAGGGTTGAATCCCTAGTGGACAGGTACAGAGTGGTCCCTAGCAAAGCATACCGGTTTCTCCTTTACTGCCCTTATCTCCAGTGCTTCCCTTGGGTCCTTGTAAACCTGGAAAAGGACAGATAGTGGTCACTGCATGGTCACAAACAAGCAACACAATTGATACACAGAAAATGAGAAAATTTAAGAAATAGGGCCAATTGGTGTGGGACAGAGGAACATAATAAAATCCAAAACCTCTTCTCATGTTATTGCTGAAGGACACAACAGCTGTGTCTGAATTTGTTCATAGACCGGTTATTTTGTAAAGCCTAAATTCATATTATATGTATTGAGCTTTGTGCTATAACTAGGTGCCTGGTGGTCATTAAATGTCAATGAATCTGAGAATTTATCTTCCATTGTTTAACAAATAAGAACAAAATAGCTGACTAATTTTAATAAGGTCTGCAGCTCTTTCTTTATGAGTTTGAAATAATATGATTATCTTCTTGCTTTGTATAAACCTCTGTGTTTGCTAATCCTGCAAAACTATTTTTTTAAAAGCATCAGGATAATAATTAAGCAAAGGCAAGCTCTTAACTCCAGACCACCCAAAGGTTATGAGTGAATTACGGGTCTATAGCATCCATGAGCTTTTTTCATTCAGGTCGAACCAAAAGGACAGAAGATGGAAGAGCGTCTGCAGGGTTTTTACTGCACCTGTTAGCCCACTGTCTCCTTTCTTTCCCGGTGAGCCCTGTACCCCTGGGGTTCCTGTAGAGAAAAGCAGAGAAAAACTACTGTGTTTCAGGCAATGGGCCGTTGCTTTCTGATATGAAATGCGTGCCCTGTGCATTCGCCCAGTTTGAAGGCACCATTCTTTGCCCACCTTTCTGTCCGACGGGGCCCACATTTCCCTTTGTCCCCATATCCCCCTTTGCCCCTGTGGCCCCAGGGGGGCCTCGTGGCCCTGGAATTCCAGAGGTACCTGCATGCACCACAACACTGTCAGTATCTCACACAAACACACACACACACACAAACATATATACTCTCACACATACACACATGCTCATACTTAGTTAGTTAGTTATAGTAATAAATAATCACAGCAGCAGTACCAGAGTCTCCTTTGGATCCCTTGACTCCTGCAGGACCAGGTGGCCCTTGAGTTCCTGTGGGACAGAGAGAGAAAATGTGCAGGTGAGTCAGTTTTAGTATGCCCCCACACTACAGGTGAGCCATCCCTAGCACCTCCCCACACTACAGGTGAGCCATCCCTAGCACCTCCCCACACTACAGGTGAGCCATCCCAAGCACACCTCTACAGGTGAACTGACTATTGTCCCTCCAATCTTCACCAAAACTCGTACCTGCCACACCATGGTTCCCAGGCTGGCCCTTATCTCCAGGAGGTCCCGTCTGTCCTAGAGCACCTGGCAATCCCCGGTCTCCCTTCGCACCTGCAGTGCCTATGCACCACACACATATAATGTATTAACAGCTCACTCACAGGATATGACATAAATACCATAATCTCACACATTAACACCACCCTTTCTCAGGTGAACAAATTAGCATCATTTTCCAAAAAGAGAACATATTACACACACACACACACACACACACACACACACACACACATAAATAGATAGATAGATAGATATATAGATATACTGTCTATAAAATATGTCATTAATAACAGACTATAATATCAATAAGAGACTAAGATGAGAAAATCATATTCCCTGCCCTGTCCTGAACAATGTTAAAGTGGTTTGACAAATCAGTTTCAACTTGATAACTTTTTTTGTATTATACAGCATTTAATGTGTTCCATTTGTAACAAATGGGGAATGTTAATGGTAAGTATCCATTTTGTGAAAGTGGGAGACGTTATCCCTCAGGTTGGATTTTAACATCCTGGATTTTAACATCCATCCCATAGACTCTAAAGACCACCTCAAGAGCTATAGTAACTCTGTGCGTGTCCCCCACATTTGGCACATTAAATATAAATCAAGGACATCTTTGGGGGGGCAGGGTTCATCTGCCTGAATAATGGGGTGTGAGGGTGACTCTGAAAATGGAAAAAGGTAATATTCAATTTTCCGCATATTTTATAACCGAGTCCCACCTCTAATCCCAGCCTTATGACGCAATAAATGATTTATCATGCTGAGACATTCAACTCGTCTCACCCCTCCAGATGAGTTGGACAATCTGTCTGTTACTACAGGGATGGGGGACGGGGGACGGGGGGGGGGGGCAAAAGATGTCCAACCTCTGACAGTTGATGACTTGATGTAAATGTTAAAGGTGAAAAAATTCTCCCCACTTGCAGTGAGAAGTAATGTCACATTTAGGAAGATGGCGCATGCCTACCTGTCTCTCCCTTCGGTCCTTGCTGCCCTTGTTCACCCTTCTGACCTGCAGCAACACCAAACAGACGGAAATGAGCCACTTAGGAAGGAAAGAACTGGGACAGATGGCAGGCAGTGTCCCCGGGGCCCGCTCTGTATACAAACACTTACACTGAATAAAGAGGTGTGTGCATTCCACCAGGGACATGGCAAATTCCAGGGAGATGAGACATCCATTCACATAACTGGCAGTAAATTGTAGTGTAGTGATTAAATACTTTAGGCTTGAAATGCAGAGGATTAGGTTTGAATTTTAGGTTGGGACTATTGTGGTTTCCTTGAACAAGATACATTTTCAAGGACATAACTCTTTAAATGAATAATATGCTAAAACTGCAAGCTGTGGATGAAGGTGTCTGCTAAGCAAATGAATAAAATAATATACATAATAAAATGTAATATGGTGTATATCTGACATTAAATACAGAAGGAGTGTAACTGGAAGCTGATAAGATGTTTCATTTCCTATCACACTTGCAGAAAACTCATAAAGAATTACACTGACGGCCACAGGAAATCACAGAATGAGCGTGTTTCAACAATGCCCCGCGATGATACTTGAAAACTGCTAACAAGTAGCCTGTTCCTGCTTAGGAGGTGCAAAACAAAGTGCTGAGCTGTGCAATGCAGCGGTGCTGAAACATGCAGTCTCCTGGATGCACACACTGGCCTGTTTTATTGAAGCCTCAGGACCAGGGGTCCCCAGCTCTACTCCTGCACTGACACAGGACCGGCTCATTTTCATTTTCACTATAAGATCAGGAACCTCTTCAGACCTGAGAAAGTAGGCGAGGTCAATGAATGATCAACAGAACAGTATTCTGGCACACACTGCAACACACCGATGTTCCAAAGCCTCTGATATTTACCATATGCAGAAAATGCTAGGTATCAATTTAAAATGGAAACTGTTTTGTGAAGGCATTGTGGATACATGATATTGTTATTTGATGAGCTAGCACAGTAAATTCATGCCATCATAACAAAGTTAACTGTGACTATTTAGTGGAGCTGAAATACAGCAAACACACCACTAGGGGGCTTAGTAAGAGGCTTGCAGCTGGTGATGTGATGCAGCATGTGCCTCCTGCAGTGAGCGTCTGAGAGTTAAAAAAACAGCAGCTGGAGCTGAAGCCAGTCCTGTGACGCTCCACACCTGTCTGGCCTGGTTGCCCAGCAGGTCCTGGGCGTCCGGGCGGGCCATCCACTCCTGGTGGTCCTCTCTCTCCTGCAGGACCACTCGGTCCAGTCTCACCTATTTCACCTGTACAGACACAGCCCATGACCTGCACAGTCAGTGATGTGTAATTATGTGCATGGACACACAGACACGTACACAGTTATTGTGGAGGTACGAGCCCCCAAAATGTTGTGTCTTTTCCCTCGTGAAATTGTTTTCTACACATTGGTGATTGGACTTTGAATTCTGTCGGTTCCTAGACATGACATTATATATACGTCTGCACACACACACACGCACACACACTTCATAGAAAATATAACAAATCTGTGCCCCAATAATTAACCCTCTTTCCAAGTCACTTATATCTTTTCCTCTTGCCATCTTGATCCAAAACCGAGGTCAACTGGGCCTGCTCAGCATTTTTATACATGCATAATGCTTGCTGAATTGTATCATGCTGTATGGAAGTATCTGCCTTCATTATGTTTCTTCACTCATTTATTGAGGTTTTTACTTTAATTTGTCACCTGTCTTATCTGACTGGCTCATCGTTCAGCTATGAGACTTGTAAAGCCATCATCAACATCAAGCTCTATGAAACCATGGCATTTTGATATTTTATATTTCAAGGTCTATTTTAAAGTTTTTTTTATACTTATGTATTTTCAGGTATTTGCAGATATTGAACTTCTGTTTTTTTTTTGAACTGTGGACTTTTTGAAATTCAGGCTTCAGGAATAATTGCACTGGATTTGTTGTGTAATTTGTTCATGCTGTAATGCTGTCCTTGATAAAGACCTCATGTCATAAATATCAGTGCATTGGGTGCGGGGTGGTGAAGGGGTCATTTATTTCCCATACTATGTGCTCTGACGTGAGAGAAGTCCCCACTGGGACACGGACATGACAGGATCTCTCAGTGTGCACTGACCCAATCTTCGCAGCAGATAACAGGAAGTGTTCGCACAAAAGTAGAGCTCTCTTCCTGTGCTGGTACCACCTATGGGTCTGGCGAAGGGGACAGAAAAGGCTAGCTTGCGCAGCTTTGTTCTCCACAGTATAGTGGCAAAATTGGGACGAAGTGGAAAGAGCTCAAACCCGTGCATGAGGAGCATGATTTGGGGATCCTGTTTTCAGACTTTTCAGCCGAGGACAGATGTGCACTCACCACGGTCTCCCTTTTCTCCATTTGAACCTGGATCTCCCTGGGGGCCCCGGTTGCCTTGGGAACCTTTTTCACCCCTTGGACCAGCGGCACCTTGATTACACAATATATTAAAAACACCTCATACCCAGGTTTGCACAGAGAGTCACAGACAGGCTCAAATCATTGGCTTCATGTTACCACGGTGCAGGAAGGAAGTTCCCCTCTGTTCAACAAAATGCTTTACAAGGCAGAATGATACTATTACAGGTGTCTCAGATGTTGAGCAGAGGATAAACCTCTGACAAAAAGAACTTTGACCACAGTAAAAAATGAAAATTAAAAGCTGTCATTTTATTCAAATAGGGAATTCCCCACTACTATAAAATAGCATGTCTTGTCTTTGTAGTCCAGACATTTTCACTTGATCAATAGTGTTAATGAACACACTGGTTCAGATTTTGTGGTTACGAGTTTTTACTACTATATAAGACAAAGAGTATGTCTGGAAACACACTCACCTAAGTCTCCTTGTGCTCCTTTTAGCCCTCTGGGTCCAGGTAAACCAGGAGGACCTGTGATGTTCACACACATTCAGACTCCTACAGTTAGTATGCTGTAACACACATAATAATAATAATAATAATAATAATAATAATAATAATAATAGTTTTTTTAAATGTTAAATTGCAATGAGTGGTGCGTGGCACTGCAGCATAGTGGTTAAGAAATAAGGCTTGCAGCTCTAAGGTTGCAGGCTTGATACATAGTTAATACTGCTGTACCTTTGAGCAAGTTATTTACCCTCAATTTATTCAGTAAATCTCCAGTTGTATAAATGGATTGTATATAAAAAAGAATGAAAGCTGAAAAAGAACATCTGTTTAGAGCTTTCTTCATTCATTCTGTTGATGAGCAATGCGTATGGAATGCGCAGAGAAAGTTCAATCAGAAAACTCTTGCTGCAGCTGACCAATGGTTGGCCCAAGCAGTCACATTCTCACGCATTTCCATAATCAACCAATCAAATTCACACAACACATTTTCTCATATCCATCCAATGACATGCACACATCATCAATGAAATGCCTTTTTTAAACCAACAGTCAACCTCTCCAGTGCTGCTGATTTCCTGCCCTGCTTTTGCATGCTCACTTGCTACTACACAGAATTGTGCTCACCCTCCACCACCCCAGCACCACCTAGTGTTTGGAATAGCTACTAGGAACTGAGGGGGGTTTCTGGTATTCCTCCTGTTTAGTGGTTGAGATGTATAGGGGTGCCTATTAAATAGGGTATTTACTGAAGTAGGTCAATTTAGAGCCAAACCAAAAAAATGTACTAACATGTTCATTAAAGTATTTAATATACATATGTGAGACCTGACTGAAATATATTTTTAATATTTCACCTTTACCAATGGTAACAGCCATATTTACCTGTCTTTATTCTGTTTGTTCACAGTATCAATATTAGTGCCTGTAATCTATTGAAGGGGCATGGAAGCACCCTGACAAAGTTTAAAAAATAATTTAAACTCATTATTGTGTGTAGCCATTGTAGTTAAGTTGAAGGTAGTGTATAAAAACAGATGCATTTACCATTATTTAGACCAGTACGCTAAAAATGTATATACATAAGATTTTTTAAACAAAGGGAAGCTTCAGGTCTGAGACACATAGCAATTTTGTGACAGGCGAAGCCTGAGTAAGTGATTGGTTCTGACCCATCTCACCTGGCTTGAGTCGGAGACTGTCCAGCTTCCTCTGTAGCAGCAGGGTGCTGCTGTTGATCAGGTCCAGATCTGTCTTAAGCACACCCAGGTCCCCGCCCACTCCACACACACTGGCTACCTGGGTCTGCAGGGCCTCCAGCCCAGCTCTTAATGATGCCGTCTCCAGGCTGGCGTTTATAAGTAGGGGGCGGAGCTCCTCCCTTGTGAGGGGTGGCCCTACCCCCAGTGAGACGTTGTTTGAGGAGTCCCCAAGCTTCTTAACTATCAGGGGTGCAACGATAGACTGGAATTCTTTCTGCAGTATAATCACTGGGGGGAAGAGAGTTTCATTAACAATTGTTATCAGCATATCGGTTGTGTTGTTCTGTTCAATTCACTACCATTCTATTATTCATGCTTATTATAATTCACTCAAATCTGATTGTTATTTTTATTGCATAAAGGAAATATAATATAAATACTCAAACGTAGCAGAACTGTGTATTGTAATTTTGTATTGGCATATAATTGATTTATTGATAGTCTGATTGTGTTGGAGAGGGCTGTTACAATCTAATGAATATTTAAACCATGAAAAAATACATTAATTGTTTATATTTTACAAGAACACATACGTTGCAGGTTGATACTGCAATAACTTTTTGAGTCACTGACGTGTTTTTTTTTATACTACAGCCAAACAGGATAGAAACACCAATGATGCTGTTTGTTTGTACAGCAAAGATAATGACTAGCATGCAACTGATAATGTTGCATAATAAATTCAGAAGAACTTCTGCCACTTCAGCAGATGTGGAGATTCACCTTCATAAATGAGGAAAGCATTGAGTCCGGTCAGCAGCAGGAGATATAGGACCAATGCACTGATACATCCTTTTCCACCCTTCTTGTGTTCAGTCTTTGAATCTGAAGCACACCAGTGCACACCATTCAGTCTTAAAATGGCCAGAATTCAATCTTAGCACAATGTGCCTTGTTCTTAACTGTCATTCAAATGCATTTTCCATGCACCTGTGTAGTGGATTAAAGTGCATTTCCCTTTTTTGTTCCTTACGTATGATTCTGTCATAGACGGAATCCAGCAGTGAACTCCAAGTTTTGTGTGACAAAGAAATAATCAATTCACAACTCAGATTTCAGGGCAATATACAATACTGTAAAACTCTATTGGTTTCATAAAATTAATTGTAATACACTGCAAATTTCAGAAAGCAAGCATTTGCACCAATATACTCTTGCTGCTAATATCCCAAGGAATATATTAAAAGAGTATATCATATATATAGTAACCACAGATTTTCCATTAATAATTGAAAATGTATTGAAAAAGTATTCATAGCTTGAGATCAGCTTGAATTAATTGTGCAATAATGTTGACTTCTACCATTATGTCAATTCCTACTGATACTACTACAACCAATACTACTAATACAACCAGTCTGTCTTCTGAAATTAATCTCAATAATGCTGATAGTAACCACAACATGTTCAAAATTCAGAATATTAATAATATTTGTACCATTGAAACCTACCCTTATCACTGCAGTTAAAAGCAGAGTGATCAGCCCTGGTAAGGCTCATGTCCTTATCATAGAGTGGGTTGCTCTGGCTGAAAATAGTGGCTTTTCCTGGTGAACAGTTCTTTGATATGTCCATATCAGCATGGGCTCAAGATGTTTGGGAAATCACCAAGGACATGGGGTTGAATACGTTTTTTAAACAGTACGCAATGTACAACAAATGTTACGGAATCCCTCTGCTTTGCAATGGGCTAATGAACAGAATGTGGAAGTGAAATTCATTGTAAATAGTATAGCTGTGTGATTTGCAGGAACAGGAAATTAGGAAATAATGTTTTGCATTAAATATGACAAAGAATCAGCTATGTACAATGGGGCAATATCCACTCCAAACAGAATGTCATATCATCAGGTTATGTGTTTATGGATATAGGTTATATATACAGTGCAGTCTGTAAGTATTTGGAGTTGGACAGAGCCACATTTTTGTTGTTTTAGTGTGTTTATACTCCAACACACTGGATTTGAAATAAAACAATATGAGCTTAAAGTGCAGGCTATCAGCTTTCATTTGAGGGTATGTAGTGTACATCCATATTAGACCATCATTGTATGAATTATAGCTCTTTAATACGTAGTATACATAGTCCCCCATTACAGGAGACCAAAAGCAATTGGACAAATAAGCATAATCATAAATAAAGTTGTCATATTCAGTATTTAGTTGCAAATCCTTTGCATTTGATGACAGCCTGTAGTCTGCAGCCCAAAGAAATCATCAGACACTAGGTATCTTCCCTGGTGATGCCAGCCATCTTCTGTTCCAGATTTTCAGGGGTTGTCTGGCTTCAGTCTAGTCTAAAGCCAGATCTGTTCAATTGGATTCAGGATGGAAGATTGACTTGGCTTCCACTTTTTGGCCCAGAAAAACTCCTTTGTAGCTTTCGTATGTTTGGGCTCATTGTCCTGCTAGAAGGGAAAGTGCTATCCATTGAATTTTGAGACATTTGGTTGGATCTGAGAAGATATGATGTTTCTCTGCACTTCAAAATGCATTCTGCTACCATCAGCAGTCACCATCAATGAAAACAAGTGAGCCAGTTCCAGTGCCAGCCATACATGCCTAAGCCATAACACCACCTTCACCAAGACAAAGTGGCATGCTTTTCGATCATAAACATTTCCTTTCTATCTCCACACTTTCCTCTTTTCATCACTTTGGTATATGATAATACATCTGTCTCATCTGTCCTTAAGACTTCCAGAACAGTTTTTTTAAATGCACTTTTTAGGAAAGTTTAAACTGGCCATTCTGTTTTTGAGGCTAAACAGTGGTTTGCATCTTGTGGTGAACCCTCTGAGGTCAGGCTGGTGTATTTTTCTTTGTATGATAATCTTTGAAACATGTATGCCTACATCCTGGAGAGTGTTCTTGACCTATCTGAGAGTTGAACATGGATTTTCACAGCATTAAGTATTCTTCAGTCATCTACTACAGTGGTCTTCCATTGTCTACCAGGTTGTTTGTCATTGCTGAGCTCAGCAGTGTGTTCTTGCTTCGTAGCAACGTACCAAACAATTAATTTTGACACACCCAAAGTTTTTTCTATGTCTGATCATTTTATTTTTATTTTTCACCCTTATGATGCCCTTTTTTCTGGAATTGACACTTCTTCGGTCCTCATGTTAAGAAACAGCAATAGACTCCATCTAGAAACAACTCGTTACCTTTTGTTACCTTTCTTGTGCATGAACAAATAATGCAACATACATAATTGGCCAAGAAGCAGCCTAGGACTCAATTACTTTTGGTCCCCTAAAATTTGAAGACAATGTATAAACATGGCTGTAATTCCTACAGAATATATGGATATAAATACGCTAAAATTTAATTTGATTAATGCTAGTGCATGATTTCACATGAAAAATTGCAAATTGACTTGCTTCAAAGTGTTCAGTTGACAATAAATTAGGGAATACGTTTTACAAATTTCGAACGTTTGTGATAGAATTATTGACTTTCTGCTGCCATCTACTGGCTCAAAACATGTAATGCAAAGCGATAAGTGAATATCTGAAGTCACTATCTTCGTGCAAGTTTTCGCGTACTACAGCACTGAACCACTTCTACAATTACGATTGCGCTAATAGAGACACCATTTCTCATGAACCTTAGTGGCCTTTAGACTATATGTTCTTGAGTACAAGTGAAGAAGCATACAGGCCCAATGTAGGGTATCAACTGAGATTTTTTAGTATAAAGCCATTTGACTCTTAGAACTTAAAAAAATAAATAAAAAAAAACATCTGACTGAAAGTCATACATTACAGTAGGTTGTTTGAAAATCTATCAATACTGCATTTCATGAGAACAAGATGAAATCACTCAATGAATAAAAAAATATTGCTTCTATAGCATAGTCATTATTCAAACATAAGATGAACAGGTTTTCCTGTCTTTTCAAATAATACCTTTTGAGTTGTATCATATATACATTTAGACGAAACTCATAAGAAATCCCTGGATAGATATAATGCCCAAAAGTATGATAATGGTTATGTGAAATAAGTGATTTTGCTTTATACTTGCTGTATACTATATACTGTATACTGTAAGACATTTGGATTTGCAAGCAAAACACAAATAAGAGATAAAATAAACAGAAATCAGAAATTAATTCATGGTACACAGTAAAAGGTCCAGTGTTGACCATTGTTTTAGGGTTTTTCTTCACACCTTTTAGGATTCTTATGTCATCAACTGCAATTGTCTTCCTTGGCCTACCTGTGCTATGTTTATTTCTGAGTTCACCAGTGGTTCCCTTCTTTTTCTCTCAGTTTACAGGTTAGTAGTTAATCAGCCATAGTTAGTTCTCTGGTCTTCATGGTGGTGTAAGCTTACTCCAAATACAATATCTACAAGTGAAAACAAAGGTTAATTCTAACACTAAACATTCACTGCTCTTTTATGTGTGAACAATCCATGCAAAAGGAAAAACCTGAGCAACAGTTAACACCTGTCTTATATACATTAACTTATTTTTGCACAGCAGAAAATGGGGGGGGCTTTATTCAAACAAAAACAGCCTTTTCTGTAAAACAGTAAAACATATATGGATGTCAATACCATAAAATTAAAACAAACTGTCTGTATTGTTGTCTGATATGCATTTTTTTTTATCTCAACTCCAAATTCCTTAAGTATATAGGAAAAGTAACACATTTTGCTGTTACCACACTTTTGGAGGGCACTAAATGCAACCCTGCAATCTAGACAGTTCAGTATAATACATTAGAAATGGGCTGTTGACTAACCTCAAGAAAAAAGGCTATGAATAAGTAATTGCATCCAAATCACAGGATTGGGACCGCCAATGCACATAGTGCTATCCGTGGTGCTGAAGACTGCACCTACTACCACCCATCTCTACTGCCGTTATCTTGGACATCTACTGATTTCCAAAAGGTTTCCAAAAAGTTTTACACCAAACACAAACAGAAATGAGCACATGTTGTACAGCTACTGTTTTGAAAGCAGGACTATGCATGAAATTGAGAATTTACCATTCTGTCGAGACAACTCACATGTGAACAATGTGAACTGGCCAGTTCCACCAAGGGGTTAAATGTATTTCAAAGATGGCCTCTTGTGTAGTGTCATATAAATCCTGAATATTGTTTAAACACAACTTCTCAAAATTAAAGTGCTTTGTGGTCAGATTACATTGAGGCTCCTGACCTAGTACTGAAACATTGTCACATTCAAAATTAGTACTTCCGTTTAAATAAGCATTTGCTGATGTGTTTGTCTAATCATAAGTGTAACCTAGCTGATATTGTTGTTTATGATTGCTGTTTATGGACTGTGTCTGTCACTACTGCTGGAATTTTGGTCAGTTGTTTTTCATATATAAGCCAGTTGTGGCTTGGTGAGGCGGCATATACCTACACAGCACCGAGAGTTTGGCACATTTCAGGGTTTCCCACAGAAATAACCACAGTGACCACAGACTCTTAGGCCTTAAAAACTTCTACTTCTGTACCTTCTGACCTCATGTCAGCAGACAGAATTCACAAAGAACTTCACACGTCCGCGCAATAAAACCCCTTCTTCTTCTCAAAGAATACGTCTTCCCATTGGACATTTAGCTACATCAGCCAATAAAAACATTGGATAGAAAAGCACAATTGGCTGATATAGAAGTACACGTGTTAAAAAATAATAATAAATCGGAGCCCCCGCGACTAGTTCGCTAGTAGCTCACTGGTAATAACACGTTTGCCTATGGGACATTTGGACGAGTGAGAGGCATGGATGCAAATCCCACCTTGGACTCAGGCAAATCTCTTATAACTTGTTAGACTGGCTTACTTGCTAATTAATAATTGTCTCATTTTTTTTTTAACTATTGCTCTAGCAACTTTTTAATGTTTGTGAGAAACTCATTTACATTTCTGAGATTGTCTATCATTTCAACAATCTTCAAACGGTCATCTACCTTTTTTAACAGAATGAGCAAAGGATGACATGAAAGTACATCCCTTTTTTTGCAAAGGCACGTCCTATTGTTTGAATCCTTCTTGGTAAAATACACACAGACTTTAGTTTTGCATCAACTAGCTTTCAAACGAGTCGACAGAACGAGTGTATAAGGTATGTGCAGACGGCAATGAAATTAATAAGCACTGAAATCCCCATTGCGATTTGGTTTGCTAGGTAACGTTGCCTGTCATATGGGGACCAACACAAGATAATGATGGTCAGTTTCACCATTCATGACTATTAGTAAGTGTTTTTTTTGTCCTTATGCAATGTTGACATAAAAATGCACTCCATTTTAGTACCCATAATTTTGTGTGAAATGTTGGATGTCAGGTGTCAACATACTTTTGGCCATGCAATGTATGTGGGATACAAAATGGGTTCATTGCAGCAGTTCCGCCTATGTTCTCACATGTCCACATGCACTCAAATACACCTATTATAAATTTCCCCTAACGTACTATAAACAGACATATATATTTATTATAAAGACGCAAACTAAACCCAACAACCACAAAATACATATCCAAATAGTCGTAGGTGTTGAAAAAAACAGGTAAGGGCAAAGCAGGGCCTACAAGAAGATTACTAAGCTATGTAAGAGCGTTTGTCTGGCAGTCGGAGGGTTGCCGGTTCGATCCCCCGTCCTGGGCATGTCAAAGTGTCCCTGAGCAAGACACCTAATTGCTCCCAACGAGTTGATTGGTACCTTGCATAGCAGCCTTTCACCAGTGGTGTGTGTGTGAATGGGTGAATGATAGGCATCAATTGTAAAGCGCTTCGGATTAAAGCGCTATATAAAAATGCAGTCCATTTACGACTAACACTAATCTGCAACATATAGTCATCTTTCTCCTGATGAAAAACATAAAATGGTGAGCCTTCCACAGGTTTCCGTCTCTGACCTAAAACCTCACCCTAACCCTAACCAAAAACATGCACCTAAGGGAAAAAAAAACGTTCAACAACTAATCTGTAAACTGAGAGAACAGAAGATTTCATTAAGAAGGATAGCACAGAAAATGGCATATCAAGTATAACATTTTGGAAGGTATTCAAATGGAAAGAAGCCACTGGTTGACTCAGAAATAAACACCATGCAGCTTAGCCAAGAAAGACAACTGCAGTTGATGACAGAGAAATCCTAAGAGCTGTGAAGGAAACCACTATAACAACAACAGGCAGTGACAACAACAGCAGTCTCCAGTCCAGGAGTAAAAATAACACATGCCACCATATGCAGAAAACTTTGAGAGTAGAATTAGACAGGCTACACTGCAAGATGCAAGCCACTTAACAGCAACAAGAACTGAAAGGCCATGTTACATTTGCCAAAGAAAATACAGAGATGGACTAGAAGAGTTGTGGAGCTAAGTTATATGGACAGAAAAAAATGAACCTTTACCAAAGCAATGGAAAGCCAAAAGTGAGGATAAATGAAGGAATAGCCCATGATTCAATGCTTCCCCCTCCTCTATGAAATATGGAGGAGGTAGTTTTCATGGCTTAGGCATGTATGGCTGCTTCTGGAACAGGCTCATTTGTCTTTATTGACAATGTAATGGAGGATAGGAGCAGTTGGATGAATTTGGAAGCATACAGACAGATTTTTCTGCCTATGTACAACAAAATCCTCCAACCTCATCAGCTGGTGCTTCCTACAGAAATAAAAAGACCTAAAACACACTGCCTACACAGCCAAAGCATTTATCAATGGGGAAAAGTGGAAATTTTTGGACTGGCTAAGACAGTCACCAGATTTAAATCCAATCAAGCATGCATTTCACTTGCTGAAGAGGAGCCCGAGGACAGAAATCACCTGAAAATGACTGCAGTGAAGGCCAAGAAAGGCCTTCGAGAAAGAAGATACCAAACATTTCATGAAGACAGTACATTGTAAACTTGATGTAGGCCTAGTTATTGTATTTAGGGGCTATGCAACTAAATATTAGACTGTATTGCTTTTATTTACTTTAGATAATTCGTTATCTTATTTTTTTAAAGATAATTCGTTATCTTATTTTTTCACAGATGAAAATGGGGGAACTAAACACAAAAACAGCAGTTTCGGTACAATGGTAAAGCATATAGGCGCGTAAATACCACAAAATAAAAGCGGATTGTACTTTCGTCTCATAATCATCTTTTGATCTCAAATCCAACTGTCTTAAGTACATAGAAACAAATAAAATAATTTCATACTTTTGGATGGCACTGCATATTAAGCACAGCTTTTTAATTTGGTGTTTTAATACTTCTAGGACTCCATTACGAATCGCAAAGCAGAAATTAAATGCGTTGAAATGCGCTCTATTTTAAAAAATCGTTTCTAATGAGTGTTTGGTATAAAGTTTGACCACGGTCTAAAGTCTAGGCCTACTTCAGAAACAGCGTGTGTAGTTGTGCCATCTAGCGGGACGATTGCGACACTCCAAGCCACGTGATCCCCAGGAGCTGTGCTGGGTGCCAGGTCCCTATAATCCATACATTTTAATAAAGAGCAGACAGATTGCGTCTTTCCGGGGCTCATCTGCCGTCATAATCTTTTGTTTCAACAATGAATGGCTGAAATGATTGGGGGCGGATATCGCCGCCTCTGCTAATGGGCACATCTGGTTCATTTGCCGACCTACCTTTCCAGAGAGGACTCATCGGACCGGCTCTTTGGACTGCAGAAAGAACCAATTTTCTCTGACACAGGCCCCAACGTTCCAAGCCGGAGTGTTTACAATAATAAACTGTGCGCTTACACAAACGGCCACTAGATGTCTCGCAAACTTCGTGCAGTGGAACAAAAATCCACGTAGCAATGAAACGGCGCTTCAAAGCGAAAGGAGACATCCCCTTCCTATTTACAAATAAAAAAGCAGGCTGAAGGCAGTACAATAAGTGAGGCTACAGCAACGTTTCTCCTGGCAATACTGCACCATATCATACATTTCAATGTAATATTCATGACATAACTGGATTTACAATTACAGCCGACTGATTGTTACGATACATGTCAAAACTACATTAGCATATCGGTAGAACTTCTGTAATATAGATTTGGCTTTGTTTATACATACATACATACATGCATAGTTACATTTATTATTTACGTCTAACCAGTTATGTTATGAGAAACTGTTCGACGATCACTCCTTGAAGTAATTTAATTTCCCAGTGACGTTAGTGTGAATAATATATTTTTAATTCAGATGGCAAAGACAAATCAGATGACTTATTCAAGTCCTCCAAAACATTTACAACCAACTCAAAAGCTATGTTTAACTGCAATCTTAAAATCTTTACTTGAAAAGGAAAGTGTTGTTGTGACCTTCGACGGCACAGCAATGGTATTATTAATAATGATGGTGGTAGCCACACATTTATTGTTATTATTGTTATTATTATTATTATTATTATTATTATTATTATTATTATTATTATTATTATGTTGCTATCGTTGTTATTTGCTTTATTATTATAAACAAAGTGAAGAAGAAACATGGTGAAGACCATAGACACAATTTTTAATCACGCAGCCGCAATCAGAAATTGTTTGACGTAGGATATTTATTTTCGATGTAGCATCTCTCTCACTCTCTTTATGACTGTGATTATAAATGATATTCGGAAATCAAGAAGTAACAAAAAAAATACGCTCATAGTAATTAAGGAAATGCAAATATAAATGGACTGCAATCGTATCGTACATGTGCATAAGAATGTGCCATAACATTTTTTAAATAACTTGTTATATTTAGATTGCAACAGTTTCCGTCGTATTATGTTGTCATATGGAATTAACAATAATATTTAACCACGTCATGCTGCATGGTTTCGGTAAGGATGCGTGCAGGCTATGTTATAAAAATGGATTGCAAATAATCAAGATAACAACTACTGTCAATAATAGCAAATTATAATAGTAAATTCTCTATTGTTGCTGTTTACGTACCATATTTTCTATACTTAGCTTCACTTATATAACTGACTTCGAGCCTTTTAATTAAATTTTATACAAGCCT
Source organism: Anguilla anguilla (assembly GCF_013347855.1). NCBI lineage: Eukaryota > Metazoa > Chordata > Actinopteri > Anguilliformes > Anguillidae > Anguilla > Anguilla anguilla. Next base: position 21,842,273 of record NC_049215.1, on the reverse strand, counting down.
ATTCCATAGCAAGTACTTCTAGTGACCCCTCAATTGTTCTAATTTGTCATAAATTCAGCCGCAACTGAACGTTTTTAGGCGAAAACTGAAAAACAATACTCCAGTATTATTGAGAAAGGACAACTGTCCGTTCGGAACAACATGGGATGCCCATTTTCCCAGTGTATTTTCAATGCAGGTGTTAAGTTGACCTATGGGCGGCGCTTCCGTGAATCCTTGCAATAGGTATATTTTCAATAATGTATTTCCACACATATCATAGTACAGGAGAGTAACGAGTATAACATATCCTAAATGTTTGTTATGCTGACCTATATGACCGTTTTAAGCTATAAAAGTATTAAGCTACACCTCAAATCTAGGCAATGGGGTCCGCTGCAAAAAATCGTTTCTTTTTTTTTTTTTTTTTTTTTGTAGTGTGACCAGGCAAATATTTTTTACAGACGGGAATACTTTTTCGTTTGCATTGGAGTGGACTAGCATAATGAATTCGACTAATGTTGTATCAAACACTTTGCCTATTAGCAGTATAACCAGCCCTGTACAATTCAGCTACTCCCAAATGTTTCTTTGTTCAAAGTATTTCAAAACATCCAGGTAAACAGGTGTTTCCCTCACTAAGGGTTTACTGGTGAGCCAAAAAAAATAAAAATAAAAAATACAAATAAAAATGAAATAAAAAACGGCTGCATATTACATGTTATATTTCTTAAAATAGGCAACGTGTTCCATAGAGAATATACACAAATAAATAAAACAACGGTTTTTGCTCGAAGTGGCTCTTACCCGGTTTTTAGTGCCTACCCTGCATGGGTGAATTTTCTCGTCTTGCCGGAAGACCCCATACGCGCGGCCTTTGCATAACAATTTGAAGAGGAAACCCTTTTAATAGCAGTGAACGTGACTAGAATGTTGCGGCTTTTGTCACAGAGGGAGCCTAGTTCCTGAGGTCGCCACTGGGATGCAGTACAATGCATGTACACAAAATCACACAAGAAATTACAGCAAATCTATACATCCTTCCCTCCACTAATACTGTTTTTTGTCAACAAAAACATTTAAGCCGAGACAGACCATTTCCTACGGGCGAACTTGAACTAAAAACAGGTAATTTACTCAATAAAACCAAGTTCTAATCTAAACTTTGTAAAGTACCGTATGATCTAAACACTATCAAATACCTAAAGTTTACACTCGAAATAAAGAAAACAATTTGTTGATTTTAACATTGTGTGTGCGCGTATGTGTATGTGTGTGTGTGTGTGTGTGTGTGTGCGCGCGCGCGCGAGTGTGTGTGGGTGTCTAGCGCGGAAGTGTCTTCTATGTGTGATATCATACAATATAAAATTACGACAGACTGTTTCTTTCAGGAAAGGTTTTAGTATAAATATTCATGTGATATAATAATACGTGCGCTATACTAGAAACCCTACAACAACAACAACAACATGATAATAAGAATAAGAATAGGAATAGGAATAAGAATAAGAATAAGAATAAGAATAAGAATAAGAATAAGAATAAGAATAAGAATAAGAATAAGAATAAGAATAATATTAAATTGTTACCACTTTCAATTTAAGAAACTTAAAAACAATTCCTGGGGATTAATGAATGCTTCCATACCTATTTTAACCTAAGTTAAATGTAAAGTTTCTATAGGTATTTCACAAAAGACAGAGAAAACACTATTTCCACCGACATCTGCTTCCAAAATGAGGCGAACATTCCTCGCGCCTGAGAAGCTCGAAAACCGCCTTCATCAGCACTTCTAGAAGACAGAAAGAGAAAACGGCTTCCCCAGGCTGGTTTCCCCCAGGTAATGTGCAATTCCAGCCTTTTGCATGCATACTGTAGTGTAATTTTATTAACATTACTCGTTCAAATATGTTGATTGAAATTACACTGACAATGTCCAGTTGCTTTTCTTAAAACAAATGAACACAAATACGTATATGCGTGGGTGCTTGAAGGTAAATTATAAAATTCTAATCGTGAAAATGCTACATAAGGTATTATTTAACACGCGCCAGCAGCTTAGGCTACCTACCACTGCTCACGAATGCTTGCAGTTCAAGGTCGATTGACATAGAACTAGATGTATGGATTTATTTTAACTGCAATTATTTATCCCACATTTCATACTATACTTGAAGGCAAATACGCACCATGATGTAAGAGCCTAGATTCTGCGCTAAAATGTACTAAACTGTGCTGATGACGTTCCAATGTGAGTTATTGAGAGTCCGCCAATAAACACCCCTTCCCTGTTTGTAACAACCGACGCTTATTAAAGGAGTTTTTTTATCACACAGAATCCAAACAAAAATGAATTACGGTTTTACTAAACTGAAACAAACACATACCTGAATTAAACAAAATTAAATAAATAACTGAGTAGCCTATAATAATGTTAAAGATGTTAGATTTTTCAACAATCTCTACATCAAACTATAGGGTCGGTATTGAAATGAATACAGAATCCCCAAGCGATAATTGAATTAGTCCTTTGAAATGACTGTCAGGTACGGTGGCGTGGTATATACCCCCACATTTCCCAGAGTCTATAGGCTTTGGGGACCCGGAATGTATAGTTTGACCTTACAGCTCATAATTATAATGGTGCACTTGTAGCAGAAATCTATTCGCATTCAGTGCAAACAAAAACACTGGTCACTCAGTCCCAGTAGGTCGGAAGAGATCTATTGTACTAAAACAACTCATTTATGTCCTTCAGCAAGGACTTTGGTCTGATCTTATCACAACGCACACGAGTGTCTGCCTAGAACAATGGGGGGGGGAAACTAAATAAATAAATAAACAAATAAACTACAACAACAATTATTATTGAATGCTAACTTGCACATAGTAAACATTCTCAGCATTATTTGAACATTACAGTACAAAACGGGCGTACTGTTCAGGAGTTACTCAACAGTTAGTAAAATGCATGAATTTGCAAAAGCTCATTGTAGCTCACTGTACAAAATAAGTAATTGTACCTTACTGAACCCGTGTTCAGCAGTTGTCTACGATCATGAAAATGCACTTCTTGTACGTCGCTTTGGATAAAAGCGTCTGCCAAATGAATGTAATGTAATGTAATGTAATGTAGCCTACTAGCCGTGTAGCATAGTAACACACACGCTCAGATTTACACACACACACACACACACACACACACAGACACACACACCTTTCTGATATTTGTGCAGGACGAGTTGGCTGCATACGTATCGCTCACTTTGATATTTACTTAAAGATACAACTTAAAGAATGGGGACTGTGGAATAGAATTATTGAACAAAATGCTTCATTTCACGTGCGTGTTTTAGGCGAATAGTAAAATGAAAGCATTCGGCACATGCAAGACTTACAACACCTACATACATGTATAAATAGCCTACTCATTGTGGTGTAGATATGTTTCAACGTAAGCAAGACACGTATTCCTGACCACAGCTGTATGCTGATATTTGTTCTTTTCACAGGTTTCCTTTGCTATGAAACAATCACCAGTGTTTAACAGAATTTCCTTATTGTCTAGATATGTAAAGTGTGTTGCCTTTATGCTCCAGGATGATATTGAAAATTTATATTATTAATTTCAACCTGGCCATAATGGAATTAAAATAGTTACAACATCGATTTTTAAACGATTTCCAGGACATTTAGCGTGCGCTGTGTGTATTATATTCAATAATAAAAGCTACGGGCCGCCAATGCATTTATCATCCCATTACTGTAACAAATCCAGGCCCCATACATGAAAGGTAAAATGAATTACCAACGTTAAGCCGTCAATAAAGTCATTTCTACAAATGGTGTCTCCGAAGACCGGAGCATTATTCAACTCGCTTTATCAGCACCTTGGAAATTACGTCGCAAGCCTCGCAGCGTGTAATATGGCCCTGCTTTCTTTGATTAAGCGTCTTGCCAGGCAAAAGTGACAGTGCTTTTGAACAGGTTTTATTCACTCTCATGTGATGAACGCCAGCCTGATCAGGCGGAATGAGGAGTAATTAAAACCTATAAATTATCTTTTGCGGGCCCTCTCAAGGCGTCTCTTGCAGGCAAGATAAGCGCTCGAGTCTCCATTTACGGCCTGAAAAGGATTGCGTCTCACAATGGCTACTTGGCTAAATAGGATATTGATAGTGTCCTAATTAGAATTTAATTAAGTACCCACACCAGCTTTTGGGATAAAGATTTCAATTCTCGCACCTTAAATATAAATAAACTACACGGTCGTTGGCAATCCCAGATTTAATATTTCTTCAGTAATTGCAGTTGTTTATATAGCTTTGTTCATTTGGAGATATATGCGCCGCTCTTTTCGTCGATAATGGTATTGCTTGTTTGGTGTATACCATTCAAAAACTGCACCGGGGACGTGAGTCCTGCATGGATCGAATTGACCTCATATTTGGAATCCGCAATATGTAGGCTATATTATTTATATATTTTAGCCTAGCATATATGGGTATCTGTCGCCGCTCTTTCGGAGAAATGCCTATAGTTACGCGTTCCAACAATTCTTGTAAGTATATTGTTAAACGTTACTAGTGTGTGTGTGTGTGTGTGTGTGTGTGTGTGAGAGAGAGAGAGAGAGAGAGAGAGAGAGAGCCCTGCTGTTGACTGTAGTATTCCTCCCCCATTTATGCATTTATGGTAGATGCCAAGTAGATAACTAAAACGGTTATATTAATGTTAACATGTTAAATAAAGGTGTAACAAACGACAAATACTATAAACCGTAGTACTGCTTGTGATTATTTTATTCACAGGTTGAATGAAACAAATGACGTCAGGACTAGATGTATGAAGATTTTATATTTATTATTTTTAACTCTTCTGCTAGCTTGAGGTGTCTGCGTGTACCAATATATATATATATATATATATATATATATATATATATTTCTAGTCTCACGAACAAAAACTTTAAATACATTTGACATTTCTCTGTGGTTTAATCCACCATATCATTTGCACAAATAGCCAGAGTACATTTAATCCCTCTTTAACTCATCTAAACCCTGTTAGGGTTAAGTTAACACAATAATACATATGAGTGTGTCATTATGTACAAGGCCTACTACTACTACTACAGTAGTAGTAGTAGTAGTACAAAGTGCTACCACTAGCTTACTAATTCAAGTAGTACGACTGCTACTGCTAATAATGCATTACTACTACTAATGTTAGTAGTAGTATAATCATATAATCATTACTGTTACCACATTTACATTAGCGCTCTCCAATAAATAACCCTTATGTTCAGCATCCTCATCTGCAATCCGAACAATAAACTATTTTATAGACCACGTTAATGGCCGCTGTAACCATATACATTAGTACAATATAACCGAAAACGCAGTCTGTACTATAGCTGAAATAATTTCATTTAGAGATCAGTTTGGAGCAAGTAGTAGACAAGAAATTGACCACATACAAGTGTGGAGAAGTTACTTTTTCCACAATCAAAATAATCACTAAAATATAACCTAATGTTTACTCTTAATGCGCGATCCAATGTAAGAACCCTTTACGCTAAATGCGTTTTCCCTGCAATACGATAAAGGGATCTCGAGTTGCGCTATTTTCTTTCAACATGCGGACTGTGTAAACAACAACGGATTCTTGATTTTTTCTTTAAAAGTATGTATTTGTTCGTTCGGGCACATGCATACTTGCGAAATACAAATAATACTCAAGCACATATACACAATGTTAAAGATGCATAGAAACTATGCATAGATGCATAGAAGCCTTGAATTAGGACTGATTTTCTTCAGTCGGTACTAAACACACAATAAGTATCTGCATGGATGAAGCGAGTACCGCTGTGATCCCTTGTTTGGTTTTCTAAAAATCCATCTATTATTTATTTGCGGAGAGTCGTAAAACACGATTGGACGTCGTCACTCGTGTCAGAATGGGTTTCCGTAGGTGATTGGGCCATTGCACGTGTGTATTGGCTCACGTGCTTCCGGTTGGTGTGGGAAAAAAAAGTGTATGAGAGGCTGAGCGATTTTAGGAGAGTTTGCGAAGATCGAACTGTCATAGATTAGAGAAAGCCAGGGACTCCGAAGCCGCGCGCGATGTGTTGTCAGTCTTGTCAGGCTGGAAGATAATGACACTTGGAACTTTACACTCGCAGGATGTCGACAGTTTAGAAACCAAAATTGCATAATTCAACAAAGGTATTTGTTGTATTTTCATAGCATACGATATTGCTACATTTTCGTTTTTAACTGGATACAAATTTAAACCAACAAGTGGAATTTGGTGCGGAGAGAACGCGCTTCAGCTGAATTGGTTCCAGTCATGGAAGAGCAAAAGGATCAAAACAGCCGAGATTCCAGTGAGGCGGACAGCGTTTCTCTCTCGCCGAACCTTCCGTCTCCCCCGATCTTACCCCATCAGGCAGCGCAACAAGCCCACAGAACCACCAACTTTTTTATTGATAATATTCTGCGGCCAGACTTCGGCTGTAAGAAGGAGCTTGGGTGCAGGGAGCGGGCGCAGACCTCGGGCAGAGAGAATGTAAATCCTTTGATAATAAGGCCGTCTCATCCGAGCAACCTGTGCCAGGATTCAAACTGTAGTAGCGACAGTACATCATCTTCGTCGTCTTCGTCGTCTTCGCCCCCTTCCAAACAGAGCTCGTCAAAGCCGGGTGAAGGAAATGGAACTAACACTACAAAGTACGGAGAAAACACCACGTCTATTATGGTTGTGAACGCGAGTAATGGTGGACCTGCTCCTGCTACAGAGACCCAGCCGCTGCTGTGGCCTGCCTGGGTTTACTGCACGAGATATTCGGACCGACCGTCATCTGGTAAGGCAGTAGTTTCTTAATATTTCCTTCCCCCCACAATTTAAATGTATTGATATATTGTTATTATGTTTATTTATATTAATTGCTAACCGGCTTTTGAAAACCTGTGTGGGAACATAAATTGAAAAATATCACAACGATTTTAAAATGGTAATAATGCGTGTAGGCTACTTAGAAAAATTATATATATATATATATATATATATATATATATATATATATATAGCAGCGATGTCAAATTTTCTACTGACACCACGGCTATGCCTATTGGAATAAATACTGACGCAAGTGTTGTGGTAGCCTGCTGTAGGCTACGTAACATCAGAGCACGTTTTTATTACATAAGTTAAACAGAATTAACTTAAAATCCTGATGCATTTGTACGTAATAGCAGACCCTTATGCCTTAGATTGAGAACACATTTTGTTTTAAGAAACAATCATTTTTACCCCGAAGGGGAAAAAGTGGCCCTCGAATTCAGCGTGTAACGGTATCTGCAAAGTAAACTGGAAACAGAGTTTGGCTAAATTTGGTTGCCGTGGGAAAACGCTAACTTGTTAACCAAATTACCTTTGACTGTATTCTTCAATTACGGTAAGCCTGCTTTCAAGTGAAAACAAAATACATTTAATGTTTATTTTCGTTTTGTATGCATTATATTACACTCAATGTAACAGAGTACATTTCATACGGGGATCAAATGACTGCCAAACAGTTCTGTAATGGAAAAATTAATTAATAGTTTTCTCTGATTTTGTTGTCCATTCAAATGTGGATATTGAAAAATGAATGGCTTCGGGCAATAAACACAAGAGCAATGTTTGGAGAAATACAACCCAATAACCCCGCATTCAAGTGTATTTGGCAAATATCACGAAGGCCCAATAGGGTCACTTTGGAGGAGTAATAATGAAAGGTTATAATTATCTGTGTTTTTCCGACTCTGAACCAATATAAAGTATATCACTTTCAGAACAAATGCTTGTCTCCATAGAGGAACCCTTTATAGTTATTTATGGAACCCTCTATGCTAGGTGTGAAAAGTGTGAAAACTCCCAGATTGAACCATTTTTCCCAACATAGAACCCATGACCTGGATAGGGTTCCTCTATGGAGACACAGGGGTGCCTTCTGGAACCCTTTCTTTAGAGAGTGTATTATATAATGCGGGGTCTGGCCTACAATATGTCGATTTTATTTTGTGGTTTTTAAAGCCGTAGTACTGCTATTTTCATGTCAGTGCAATTATATATATATATATATATATATGTGTGTGTGTGTGTGTGTGTGTGTGTGCGAGTCATGTGCGCACGCATATAAAATACAGGCATTATTATTATTATTATTATTATTATTATTATTATTATTATTATTATTATTATTATTATTATAGGACGCTTCATTGACACTCTGGTTTACGGCAGGCGCTTTGTAGCCCTACAAAGTGAACACAATGCACGTAGCTACCACAGACAGTCCAACGCAGCGTCTGACACGTCCAGAGGAAAGTAAGAAAAGATGCGTTGATTGACTAAACTGATTGATTGACTGATTGAGCTATCAGACTCAACACTTGAACAAAACGTCATCAGTTCGATTTCAGTTAAGTGGGAAACCCGCGAAAATCCCTTACGATAAGAATTTGTTAGTGTATGTTTTTAAGTTTTTCGAATCTAGTTGCAATGGCCTTTCACATCACCAATGCTAAGGCACATAATATGTCGGCAAATGATAGGTCTAATAAACAATATATATTATTACTGTTATTTAAAAGCGTCTTATTTTGGTGATACATTGTCTAATTATATTGTTGACTTCACATTCGATGCTCCCTACCATCCGATTATTTTTCTCTCCAAATTATTAAATATTGCTCACCCCAGAATGTTAATATTATGCATAGCTCTACTTCCAAGCCATGCTGCACCAGAATGCAAACCTTTTCTAAGGACCATGGTTGATATGATAACGGGACAGAGCGACCATTAAAAAAAATAAATAAATAAAAATAAAAACGAAAACAAAAAAACAAATGCAGGTATTCGCGACTAGGCTAAATTGCTCAATCGATGCTGTTAAAATGGGCAATATAGGAATACGGCCATAATCTAACGACGGAAATGTATATGTATGAGACCTGCTTCCGTTCTGGTCATGACCGCAGTCAATCGAGGTAACCAGATTCTGTCATGGTTTTACATAAAGTGGAAATATATAGAAGGAGTGGATATTGTAATAGTCTCGCTGTTTTCGTATGCTCATGAATTTAGGTAACAGTACACAGGCCACTGCACTGCTGGGTTTTAAACATGCCTGCCTACGGGTTTGTATGGCGGCAACGGCTGTTTTGTTGTGCAAGTTACAATACTATACCAATCAACAGGGGTGAATGCAAGAGAAAGGTCATTTATAGGAAAAAGGCAAACGTGCAAATTTTATAATAGAAAATGATCACGGAAAAACAAAAGCATGAAAGTGTAGGCCTCTCACCGGTGTCGTAAATATGTTTTGCCAACGCATTCCAAAGACAAAGAAAATCTCAGGCAGGTTATAATTATCAAATAATTTCCTTCTGACGTTGCGTTCGGCATTATTTAGCGAAGAATATGTCCTAAATAGGTCAGCGAGTATTTCTGCATTATATATTTCTGTTCGTTTTACCGTAAACGCGTATCTTTACTGCTTGCAGGCTAATCGCGGGGTACCCATGCACAATACACAAATGCATAAATACAACTTGACGAACATTAGGGCCTATACTTGGGAATATTCTTATTGATGACAAAATCTACTTGTGATTATGTAGTTACGCATTTTGTTTGGCCACATTTAGACGATTTTGGCGATTTGCTTCCTTAATATTCATGACACTCAAATGTATATAATTTGCAATAGCCTACGCATAGACTTAACTGGAAAATTTATGTGGAGTGGAATTTGTTGGAGAACTGAGATAAGTGTATATAGTCAGTGGGAGTGTTTGATAGAAAGTTTGTTAGACAAGCGTAGTGCTTATATGAGTTAAAGTGCGTGCAGTTTTATTAATGCGGAGGATATAGTAAATAACTAAAGCGGTGTCTAGTTATTTTATACATTTATACATTCTAAATTTTGAATTGCATGATAACATAAGCGCACATGTAGATTTAATGCTAATGCTTAATCTTAGAGCTATTTCAGAAATTGCCTTATGTTTTATTTGTCCTTAGAAGGGCCGACGAAGCCGACGTGTCGACTAGTGCGTATTGTCCCGCAGACTGGTACCAGGTCCTTGTCTACGCTCGACGAAATTACAGTGAGGCCTACACACGCATTTTTCCTGAAGGCACATGTCTGTGTTATGCCAATGAGTTCGACCACAGCATGAATAGAGAAATGTAACAATACAGAATTGGACGTATCAAAACATGTGGATAATTTCTGCCTAACATTTCGCTTGAGTGTTTGGCCTGCTCCTACGACTGGCCATGCGCGAGCACTACAATGAAATCACGCATCGGTGACCGCGCGTTTGCTGGTATAACACAACAACAGGGGCTAAACGTAATAACAAGAAAGAAGATTAAAGAGTAATGCAATGCTGATGTGATGTTATTGTTGCTATATTTAAACGGCAGGGGTCTGCGGTGGTGAAATAGTTCCAGTCGTGGTCCATGAAATGTGTTGTAGGCTATATGCGTCTGTAGGACTTGCTGATATTTATGTATTCGTTTTATTGTTGTTTCTACACTAGGCCCAAGGACACGAAAACTGAAAAAGAAGAAAAACGAAAAGGAGGACAAGCGACCCAGAACCGCATTTACGGCCGAACAGCTGCAAAGACTTAAGGCAGAATTTCAGGCCAATCGCTACATCACGGAGCAAAGGAGACAGTCACTGGCCCAGGAACTGAACCTCAACGAATCACAGATCAAAATCTGGTTTCAGAATAAGAGGGCAAAAATAAAAAAAGCCAACGGTTACAAGAACGGTCTGGCCCTTCAGCTAATGGCACAGGGACTGTACAACCATTCCACCACAACGGTTCAGGAAGACAAGGAGGACAGCGAGTGAGCACCACCCCCACACTCCCCACACAACAAGCCCCCGAACCCTCGACCCCTCCCAGCCAACCCGTCGCTCTCAATGTGCCATAGACACTGCATGGGAGGGGATGGACATTTTTTATTTTTCAGATTTTTTTTGACGAGAAAAAATAAGAAAACAAAAAAACATGGAGTGGGACAGGTGCTATTTAAATCAGATCTCTGTCTATCATATAGTATATGGACATAACTATATAAATGATGAACATTATTAAAAATTATATATATATAGCCAAACACTATGACGTTGTATATATTTAATTTCAGGTAAGGGTATCTCTATATCAGCCCCTACTTGCTGGAGATTTCTATCGTTTTTTTTTTCCTTTATGATGTTGTTGCTCATTGTTTTAGTAAGTGTCTGACTCAATAGGATTTTTTGTGATTTCTGTCTCCCAAGTCCCCCACATAAACTCACAATTCGACAGACAGCGTTCCTGAACCGCCGCTTCAAGCCAAAGATTTTAATATGTTCAGAATATATGTAGTCTGAAATAAAAGTGTAGAATGTGCTCTCATTCCTCTTGCTGCCATTCCTTCTCAGTCTTCACTATTTTAATTCAAGCGTGTGATTAAATGTGCTGTCTATCGCCCTAATACAAATTTCCGAACAGTAGGCCTGCCGTCTGCATCGTGGTGGAATCACGTCAGAGTAACACAAAACAGGACACCGGATTGTCAAAAAATGAAACGTTTAGATAATGCAAAACAATTATTGTTTCAAAATAAACATTTTTATTGAACGACTTTACCTGCTTATTTTCAGTTATTTTCCACCCTTATACACCTAGTCCACGACGGAACTTGTCGGTGTTTCCTCGTCGTATCGGAATGCGACTGAATCGATTTGTCAAACATGGGTTTAAATTAAGAACGAATACAGACGTAACGCTTTCTTATCAAAGAAGAAATAATATATCCGTACAGAAAAGATACGTTGATAGCAGGCCTTTCAGTGAGTTTCGGAGCATGAAATTACCTATCTGTACACGGCGTATAGAAGCGTAGGGTTGTTATGCCAACTCTCCAGCTACGCCTTATTTTGCGCGAGATGAAGAGTGTAATATAACTGAGAGGATGCGTTGAATCTGTGGGTGGATTTAGGGGGCGAGACAGAAAGGTCAAATGTCTCCCAAGGTCAGGCGGGAAGTCTACGAGAGAGAACAGGTCTTGGGGAAAATGTGTTCTTCCAGGCTTGGCGACCTCTGTTGTTCCATATCCTACATTATTATTATTATTATTATTATTATTATTATTATTATGTAGTAGTAGTAGTAGTAGTAGTAGTAGTAGTAGTAGTAGTAGTAGTAGTCGGAACAGTATTAGTAGTGGTAGTATCAATCGTAATCGACATTACTACAGTTATATTTCACATTTAGATTTAACCTATTTTAAAATATGCACCGCACGAACTCAACATCAGTGTAGACAATGCCAATGCACAAAATAATACTAACAATAATCATAATGACAATAACGATAATAATAATAATCTTGCGTATGCTTGCCTTGCTTGTATTAATAATTTTATGGAGGTCATTTTGCTCTTTCTCTTTTTTGTGCTGCTCGTTAAATTGTGCTTTTATCTCCCTTGAAATATACGCACAATAAAATATACACCAACAAAGGTGTTAAACTTGTTTAATAAATGATTTCACATTAGGTAAACAGATTTATTACGTCCATTACGGTTACTTTTGCTTGAAGAAATATAACCCGACTTACAGTAGCACGCATAGCCCAGCATCCTTTAATAGCCTACTGCGCGCGGCTTGCATGAATGAAAATAGAAAAAAAAAAAAAACTTATCTGAGATGCTATCCCAGCCATGCAAAGCCGATGAAAACTGTCCAAATAAAACTAGATGTATATAACCTACTTCGAAATAGTTCCGATTAATTTCCACTGTTTGCTACTTGGCATAGCCTATATACGAAAGCAAAGGCTATTTCATCAATCTAATTCATTTGATTCATAATTGAGGCGTGTATGTTGTCTCTAAACTGAACTGGAAAAACAAACAAATAATAATAAATAAAAAAAAAAACAGTTACATCACAGAAGATATGTGAGGACACAATATTTAAAACGATAGTCTATCGGGTTTTAAAAACAATATAAAATGTGTGGCAAATTGTGAATTGTCGTGTTAATGTCATGCGCAGGATTTTAAGGCCATTAGTTAATAAATAAAAAAAATAAATAAATTAAAATAAATAAATAAATAAATAAAACGTGTGTAGGCCCACACGTCAAAAACATTTTATCTTTTAGAAAAATAATTGCAAATTATTCCGGGCCTACAAATGTAATTTGCTAGCTATAGGCTAGTACATTACATGTAGTCCGACTTGAACTGGGTTTCCCTTTGGTGTCAAGTTAGCTATGTGTAGGTAATAGCCTAACTATTTTTGTTGAGCCGTCAACATGTCACGTGGATATGCATTTTTCCGTGGTAGATTAACCTACATTTCGCGTATTTCAGTTCTCGCGGCATTTACAAGATTGTGTGATAGCTACGTTTATACTGCAGATCGTACTGGAAGATTGCTAGTGTAATTAGGAAACCTTAAAGTGAGGTATTTTATAGACGTCTGGGCAAAAACATTTCTTTAAAATGCGACGAAATGATATAGGATAATGCCTGAACAGTTGTGGAGGCAAACCGCTAGCCCGGATCCAAACAGTGAAGTCTTATCCTACATTTTTTTCGTGGTAGAGTGTCAAGCACGACACAAAACGGGAATCTAAATACGTCTAATACATAATAACACAATGTGATTTCAACGCACCAACGTGTATCCTTCTTTTGCAAGAATCCTTTCAATTTAAATTTATCCGGAGCCGCGGCCTTGAGCTTCTATGACCTCCAGTTATGTTTGTATAGCTCACCCATGTTTTCGGGAGCGGACACGCGTTGCCTTTAATAGCAGCCGGTTCATTGGAGTAAATGTCCCGACGACCCTTGGTCAGGCAGCATGTTTCTTTGTGTGACTGTCCTGGAATCAAAGCAGACTTTAAAGGGACCTACACTTCTAGGTTAAAGGTCAGACTGTGCAGTCATAACTAACAGCCAACAACGTATCATTTCTACAGTTTATCGGAGCAAACCGAAGTCTAAATAGAGACCGGTTTAGTGTTTTATTTTATTTAATTTTAACGAGAAATATGATTTACAACAAAGGTAGCGATATTCATCACTTAAATTGTCTTATGGGTTCCAGTTCCCGCATCTGGTCAAAGCAGCGTATGTGCAGATATTACAATATAATACGACTAGCCTGTTTGCCTTATAGGCAGATATAACAACGAGAAGTGATCTCATGAATATGAAATCACATTTTCACCTTAAAAGTTTCACATGCCAATTGTTATTTGTTTTGGAATAATATTGCCACTGGCGACTGTTAGCTAAACCTATTAGTTTATTTAGAATGAAGGGATGGTTGTGAAATCCACTGGCCCATATTTTAAAACCTTTAACTCCTTCAAACTGAAGTCGTTTTATATTTACTTGTGTAAACGATGATTGTTGTCTTCGGCCTCCCAAAATGAATGCAATAAGTGCTCAGTAGAAGTACAAACGTCTTTCTCATCTAGATCCAAAAATTGACCCTTTGTACAACTACAGAAACCTTTTCTGTTGCCTTTAAAAGAAACATCACATAAAATGCAGTTTGTTAAAGACTGAAGTACACATTTTGTCCCTCAGATTAAGTCTGACATTTTGCGATGAATCGGTAAGACAAATGACTTCCTCTAAACACTCTTATCCAAGCTCAGCAGTCGGATCACTAAGGTTTTGGTGGAGTTAAAAGTTAACACGACATACTTTTCAATAAAATTACTTATATGGAATATGGAATAGCTCCACTCATGAATTTTATTTTCTATCAGGAAAATAGCTAATGGAAAAACATCCATTTATTCTGTGAAATACAGTCAAGGTTTGTGTCGTGAATACTATATATATATATATATATATGTGTGTGTGTGTGTGTGTGTGTGTGTGTGTTTGTGTGTGTGTGGCCATTGTCGTATTTGAGTGCGCGCCTCAGAGCGAGAAGGATGAAAATTAGAAACAAATATCCTCATGTCCAACTTTATATGGATGATACACATTATTTGGGTAGGCTAAATAAAATTAAAATATACAAGTATATGCCTAATAACGGATATTTCGATTAAAGCAATGAAATCATTTTCTGAACAAAAGTCGCAAATGGTTTAACTAATAGCCTACTTGTTAGAACTTGTCGGTTTACTTTTGCCGGTGACTGGAACGTTCTGTGTCAGACTGAACTTGTCTTTTATTGTTAAAGTAGGCTATGTCTTGTCATATAGACCCGTAGGGAAAACAAACTACGATAATTCAACGAATTAGTTTCACATTGAACTTACAGCCTGAAAATGTCAAATAGTAGATTTGTTACTTCATAATGGAACATTAAGTCGCTACATTGCATACTCTTACTACAACCGTTCGTGTGTGCACGCGACTGCAGACTTCAACCACCAAACCAGAAGTGGCTGCTATGCGGATAGATGCGAATGAAAATATATGGCATACGCAGCGTGTGTGTTAGAGAGAGAACCACAGGGCTATATAAGCAAACAGAAAAGAAAAAAAAAAAACAATGAAAAGTTGTTGTTTTTTTTTTCAGGCAGGATAAGGCTCGTATTGACGTAAAAACCGAATAATATTGCTCAGTTGTGTATCCAAGGGGCATGTTGCAAACAACCAAATATTAATAATACAATGAGACACAAATTTCATGAGTACGAACTATTCCTCCTAGTATCAGTCAAAATATGAATCTACGAACATAATGTATTATGACTGCCCTTACAATCCCGAAAACACAAAATCTCTTTATTCACTTATATAATTAATTATTAGTCTACTTTTTATATTCTGCTATATATCTGCATATTATGCGTGTAGGGCAATAATTCCGGACATTAAAATGCATTTTATCTACAATGTACAACTACAAGTAGACTACGTCTGTGGAAACTTGTAAAGCTCTGTTCGGTTTTAAAGGTTTTTTTTTTTTTTTTTTTAAGGACAGAGGTGCTCTCGCTTGTGGTAAGGTGGCACGAGGGCTGATAGGATAGATATCATGCATTTATGCAAAAATGTCAGACCTCTTTGACATTTTGATGATACTGCAATGACTGGCAATAATCTGTACAATTAAAAATTTGTGTTTGAATGTTATTGGTTGGAAAACATACCAAGATAAGTACACGTGTTCCAAGTTTACACCTGGTGATTGACAGAAAGGCTGATCTCAAGGCCAAAACTGAAAGGAATCGTCTTTAATCAAGTTAAGTGATCGATCCATACCACTCTCCAAAAGGTCCATGCTCTAAGCATGATCTTTCAACACTATAAAAATCACCCAAAGTCATTATCTTATAGTATTGGACGTATTAATAAAATATAGAATTGTCCATGTTTATCTGCCGATTAGAATTTATTTTAGGTTTTACTGGGGAAATGGCCAAAAAGTCTTGACAAAAGTAACACCAGGTGTGCAAAGACCAAAGGCTCACAAAGAGAATGACCTTTAAATGTAAAGCTGATTTATTAGGCCTTGGTTTGACGCCAACAAAACACGAAATGCGCATTTTACTTTATGATTGAAGCTTGCTCGTCATTCTTGCTTAAACTGTAACAGCTTACAAATAAACATTTATCTATCTAAGGGTACACATGCCAAAGTAAACGGTTTGGGTTTCTTATTTTAAAGTATGGATTACTGGGAACACTAACAGGCAACATTGCAAATTTCGTCTGAAAGAGCCAGAAAAAATTGCGCTTAAGTTCCGTAATAGGATATGGATTTTCCTTTTGAAAAATAAAGTAATCTTTCTCCAAACAAATTAAATGCGTTTATTAACAACAACGAGACAATAATTCTGAGCCAAATCCAGGAAAATGAGGTGGTATGCATGACAGTTTGAAAGCACTGCCATTCTCTACCAGTTTATAATCGAACCAATACTGCTTGCTGTAGTAACAAATTGTAACTGAAAACCATTTGTAATGTAAACGTCAAAATAAACTAGGCTATTGCAGTAATACTTTCAGGTGTTAATGCCGGTGGAAATCGTTTAAAAAGGTAATAATTCATGTTCAATAACCGCACATTTAGCAGTTCAACCACAGCTAAAATGCAAACTTGACTAAAATGGTGTCAGAAAACTTCATTTTGGAACTTATTTGGTGCCACTCCGTCATATTTAGTTTGGGTGTGACTTTTTTTACTGGTTTTTAGAGTATTGTCTTGGGGGAAGTGGTGTTATGAGGTGATTTCTGTATTAATAAAAAGACGAATCCATCCATTCAGCTATGTCCTGGTTTAGCCTATACTCTTATCAGAGTAGACAATGTTACAATACGGACATCTGAAAATAATTTTGCTGGATATACCATTCGCGAGCGAAAAGTGATTAAATAAAAAGAAGAATAGTTTAATTCTTTGCGTTCAGAAATGTATTTCAGAAATGTATTTCTGAATACAAAATATGCTCATTGGCCATATTGCAATTTGTGTTGAAAAATACTTATTAAGTGATTCAAAATTAGCTCAATTTTAATTAAATATACTTTTCTCCAGAGGAAAGCCCATCCTCTGCGCAAGCCCGAGGGCTCCTAGTCGTGTTGTTTTTAATTATTTCCCGTTGTTGTTCAAACTGCTTTGGGTCCTAGCGCTCAATTAAATACACGGGTTTAATAAACACACACACTACGCATAAATAATTAATTTAAATAAAACGATTTACATTATTTATTTATTTTTTTGTGAGCATTACCAGGCTATGTTTAATGCAAAATGTATAACGAGAAATTAATTTATATGTTTAAAAAAAACATGTTGTGCAGTGCCGCCACAACTAATTTTCTGGAAGATGTTCTGGAATTAATCGAGGAACCAAAATGAAAAGGTGCACATGGATGTTGGCTGTCATCAATCACGCTGTTTCTCTTCAAACGGTAAACAGACAGTTCATAATACCCGAAATTACCCAGGTACTCTACCTTCCACTGGGTGCTCGAAACCATTAATCGGGTGGAAACGCCACGGATTGTCAATGATATAGACCTACCCAAGAAAGGAACCGTTTTCAGGAAGAAAGGAAGTAACAATTAACTTTGAGTACATATGTCACGAGTACATATTGTAGCATAGGCCAATATGGGTTTTTTTCTCTCTTGTCATTTTCAAAAAATATGACCGTGTTCGCTCGAGAAATCATTGTGTCAGATTTATTTGGTTTGTTTTTGTCGTAAACGACAACAAGATAGGATGTATTGTTATTATTATTATTATTATTATTATTATTATTATTATTATTATTATTATTTTGTCCTCTTGACGAGAATGTCAATACTCTGGCTAAATAAAACTTTCGCAACAGTTCCTTGTGTCAGGTGTCTGCGCATACACACTCCAATTCCAATGCTGGGTAGGCATTTGCCAACCAAAGACAATCAAACAGTATGTGCACACACACTTTGAAATTTCTAAATAAACTTCCATTGCATTTCTAATAAACTCCCATTGTAGCCAGGTTTCCTAAAACTCCATAGGTTATACTCTAAGGCAATAACCCTAGAAATAGTTACAATATAACGGCCTTCAGATTGCTACATGTAAATACTGCATTTAGACACAGATTGTCTGCAGTTTCACGGGATTTTTATGCCGAATCTTCTTGATTTTGTGCCGTCATTGGTCTGCTTGTGTTGAGACGACTTAACTTGCTACTTTTTTTCACATCGAGCTTATTAATATTCTGTGTATTTACACTTATATTTGTGAAGATTAACGTTTACAAGTGGGTTTGTTCAGTAGCCTATGTGGCTATATACACTGAGCAGTGTGTGAATTGGCATATATATATATGTGTGTGTGTGTGTGTGTGTGGGGGGGGGGGGGGGGGGGGGGGTATAGACAGATAGACAGACAGGCAGATAGATATATAGATAGATAGATAGATAGATAGATAGATATATAGATAAAAAGAGATTATGCGTAAGTATGTGGCTACATTTCCCTTTTCCCATATTAATTTGTTATGAACGCTAACACTTAAAAAAACACAAGCGTTCACAGCTGTTGATCTTTGAACCCCATGGTAACAGCAATTATAGGTTTTTAAAGAAAGTTTCATGGCTCAAACTGAAGCGTAGAATCCCCTTGCTCCTGGACTGTCGGATATTTTTCAGATGTGTGTGTCAAGTGCATCCTCTCCAACAAAAACAACGACACACACTACAGGTTCAGCTTCCCGGAGACCAGTCACATCGCAAAAGGTAACAAAATAATAACGTCCGCCCCACAAGTTTAATTTAATTACGGGGCATTAAAATTTAATGCGAGTCTTCTTGGAGGCAAAGGAGTCTACCATACGCAAGGTAATGTGACAGCTACTCATCACGGGTGGGAGACACAGAGTAGGAAGACAATCTGGCAATTAAAAATAACAAGGCAAGGTTCACGTTTCCCCACCTAGTCATTTAGCAGATGCACAGGGTGTATGTATAAAACAAAGAACCCTGCGATGAGGAGTGCTCTTAGCAGAGCCTGCCTTACAGCCACAATACGGCTTTAATTTATATGCAAATTAAAGCAATAAAAGAAGACACTCTGGAAATTACTCAATTTTAGGAGGTGGTTATAAAAAAAGAAAAAAAAAACAGGTAGACTGGATGACAGACTTTTAAACTGCAAATATAACGATTTCTACATCCCTCAAAAAGCCCCCTCTCTGACAAACTATTTCTGTTGAATCTCTTTGCAAGAGACACAAACAGAAATGGCACATTCTTTAGCCAGGGCTATGTAAGGTTGCAGTTTTCTGGAGGAAGATGGACAACAGGGAGAATTTCACAGTTTTGGTTCCCTCTGTATCAACCACCCCCGACACCCTCTGGCGCACACACACACACACACACACACACACACACTGACCAGCGGACCCATGCAAGGTTGATCAAAGGCCAGCGGAAGTTCAGAGTGCTCCTGAAAGGGGCTGTAGAATGCTAATACAGGAGCTAAGTGACCCTTAATCTTGTTAGAATACAAGATGGAGGGGGCCCTGCAGTTCAGGGTAGTCTCATTTCAAACACTCCCTCCTCCAGCCCCCAATCCTTTGGTTTCTCTAAAGAGCCCCCCACCCCCCGCACACACACAAATCTTTGACAGGGTCTTGGTTTTCTGTTGTGGTCCCGGTTAGATGCACATGCACACACGCACACACACACACACACACAAATGATCATAGAGGGCTTTCACTTTGCCCTGGTTCTTAGATCTCTGCCCTGTGACTAGCCCATAGCTAAGTATGGTACATTAGGTTAAGCTTCCCAGCTGTTGCTTGAATTATGAGGGATTCTCTTTTTTTTGGTGGGGGTGAGGGAGGGGGAAGAGGTTTAGAGAGACACTGGGCAGCAGTTTTTAACACCCTACTCAGCCCTTCAAGCACAGGGCAGACCAGCAACCACCTCCGACTTTTAGGAGTTGACCTGTAGTGCTGCTGCAGTTAACTTTGGTGATGCTATCAACATCAAAAAAGTAGTGAAGATGGCAATGACAATGATGAGGACAGAAATGAGGAAGAGGCTAATGATAAAGTTTAGCAACGGCAGCAGTTATGAAAAAGCTGTTATTCATTTTTAAAAAAAACTAAAACATTCTTAAAAAAACAAAGGAGTAAAAGATGCTCAAGCTTCAAGTTTCCAGGAAAGTCTTATCGGTTCAAAGCGGCTACTGGCACTGCTTTCTACTTCAAGGTAAGGGGTTAAAATGAAGGTGGGAAGGCAGAGGAGTGGTATTTTTGGAGAATTTTAGGAGGGGGGCGGGGAGGCATGGGCTGCCTTGATGGCCGAAGACCTCTGCAGACTCATTGGGTTTTTTTCCCTCCCTCTGGTATGGTTGTCAATGGCGTGCATGTTAGAGAGAGCTCGCCCGGACAGATACTTCACCCTCCATGCTGTCATGGCAAGAGAGAGCGAAGATGACTGATGTCATTTTATGGCCTGTCAATTGCAATGCTCTCTCTCTCTCTGTCTCTCTCTCTGTGCGGTAACGAAACAAAGGTGGCATTGAGGGAGAACCCCCCACACAGCAGCTGAGGGTCTGGGGGCATCAGACAAATGTCCATAAATATCATTCACTTAAGTACAAATTACATAGTGGATATAGGCAGTGGCAGCTTGTTTATTCTGCAAGTCAGATTCTTGAGTGTGCCACAGGAGTCTGTGAAGAGAGAGAGGGGGAGAGGGTAGGGTGAGATAGATAGATGGGGAAAGAGGGAGAGAAAGGGCAAGAAAGAGAGAGAGATAGAATGAAAGAAAGAGATAGAGAGAGGCTCTTGGCATGAATACGCTGAAGTGTGTGGCTTCAGTTCCTTGGCAGTGCCACTAAAGGGTATGCTGCTTATGGAAGGCTCGGATGGGCACCATAACGTACCGCCCAGAGTCACATGCAGACCGCCAAACAGAACCCAGGGAGAAAGTGTCTTCTCACGTACTACTTTTAAAAAAGCTTTGTTGTAAGACTGGCTACTGGACTGCCCAACCAAATGCTTTTTATTGGGATTCATTTTCTAATCCTCATTGAAGCCATTCTTGGAAATGTAAATAATGATAATGTTCCTGGTGATACTAATATCTATCATTTCTACAGTAGGATGAAATTTTAGTCACTGGATGCACGTTAAGGGAAGTATGAAGTGAATAATATTGTATAACTTGTTGTCTGGTTTTTACAGACGTTGTAGCAGTTGCAGTCACTGTATTTATTATGAAAACAGTTGGTTTTGTCAGGAGATTTAATTGCAATTCTTTATGGTAGCACATACTATACATACTGTACCCTTTTAATCAGCAGGTTGGTTGAAAAATGTTTTTTAGTTATAATTGGGGGGATGGGGGCGGGGGGTGGGGGTGTTATTACAGATTACAAGGATGAGTTTAATCACCCATATTTTAGTTTGATTGATGGAACCAAAGCTCCTAGTTCATGGTGTGCAAAATGCTATCTGTTGAAAGCTATGCACTTGTTTTGGTCTTTACTCTTATAATGTGACTCGATCATATTCTATGAAAAATCTCTTCACTTGAAACCCCCTACTGTGAACACTAAACATCAGTAATTTTAGAATGGGGACAACTGCACAGCAGAGCTCTAGGGTTATAATTTTCCATGTTACTTGACACTTTGGTACATTGAGCATGCTATGAGAAACGGTGGCTACATTTTGGACTTTTTCAATCTTTAATTAATGCGGATGTGATTTTAAATTATAGCATGTCGCACCACAGCTATGCAACTGAGAATTTATTCAGCTTTAAATGGAATAAACCAAAATAAAAACTGAGTTCTTCAAAGGCTTGTGCATTTGTTTTCAAAGAAACAAATAATTCTTCTCCCCCTTTCTCCTGTTTTTCCTCTGTTTACAATAAACCTAAATTATAAAGGGACTCTGCACATTCTGCAGCAAGAATATTGCTTTTACAAAATTATATTGTCAGTTTCCAACACACACTTGAAGTAATATAGGACAGGCCATGATTTCAATTATGGTTCTGAAAATATCACATAATCACATAACAATAATATACATGACCATAATTTGTTGTGAATCTCAAAACTGGATTTTGCTGCGTATTATTTTTAAGGTGTGCCACAGTTTTACCTTGAATGGAAAAACTGAAGTCTTCTTTTCAGTTTGAAAAATCCAAATAATGGAATATCTGCCATCATAACAGAAAATGCATAGCCTAGCTACATTTTTATTTGCATTTTTACAATGAAAACTGTGTCAGCAATTCTACTTTGAAATGAATGACTGTTCATGCTGATACTGCATATTACAGGAGAAAGTATTTGGGGAAACATTCTGAATAAATGATTACTAATGATCAAGAAAAGTCCTTGGCTTGAAATAATCAAGAAATAATGTTTCAAAAGTCTACAAAAAGAGATACATATATCTCATCCACAAACCGTTTTTTTTTTCAGAATATGTTTAGCATAAAATTAGATTTTGGAAAATTACATTTTCTTTTCACCTTGGATTTTGTTGGTCCAAAGGACAGAGATAATATATCTCTGATTAATTTTTGTATTCACACAAGTTTTATGGCAGATTCTGCATTCTACTACTTTGATTTCTACATTCTAAACAATTCAAGCATGCAGTGCTTCTGTTTAAAATGTACTTTAAATTTGAAATGTTCTCTCTAAAATAGATTGTAGAAGAACATGCTGAATGAGAGTTTATGCAGACTAAAGCCTATAAAGTGCTTCATTCAGACATTTTTTAAACACATACTCAAAGACTTTTGTTTTTGTGTATGCGTGTATGATTTTGTGCATGCGTAGGTGTGTGTATAAGTTCATGTGTGTATACTTGTGTGCGCATGTTTGTATCTCGCCTTTGTGTTCTTGTATTTATATAGTTTGCGTACAGATGCTTTCTTGGTATATGCCTGGATTTGTGTGTGTGTGTGTACTTGTGTTTGTGTGTATTATTATTGTGTGCATGTGCCTTCATGCGTGTACGTGTGTGTGTGTGTGTGTTTGTGTGTGGATGCACGTGTGTGTGTGTGTGTGTGTGTCGGTGGGAGAGCGTTTGAGGGAGAATGTATGTGTGTGAAAATACATAATTTGTTTGTTTGTGTGTGTGTGTGTGTGTTTGATGTTTCCATAAGAATTATTCAGCTCCACACACCTGAGACTTGCACCTGAATGTGAGCATTCGCTCAGGAAATCTTTCACTCAGAGTCTCTTAAGAAAGGGAATATCTTTTTCTCTGGCTTTTGCCTCTGAAGAGTCGAAGGCTTTTGGAGGAGGAATAAAAGAGAACCTGCAATATAATTAAAAGCGAGCAGCAGACAGTCTCGGTGATGTCAGTGTATTTTACCTCTGCACACAATGACATATGTGGTGCAGCCTTGCAGGCCCAGAGCTTTTTAATGAAACAACAGGGAGGACTGAACAAAGTCCTGCATGCTAGCTGCACAGTGCCACTGGTCAGCGATGCCACCGCTCACCTCTCAAACATGGCGTTACCTGCCTGTTGAGTCAGGTATATGATGAGTGGTCAATGTAGTCTATGATTGTTCATTAGATTTTAACAGTGGAAAAAGGCAAGAATCTCAGGGAACTTTATCACCTATTTTACCTGGACAGATCTGGTGGGGGACAGCGAGGCCAATCTGGGGACATGCTAGTGTGTGGCTTGTCTTCTTTTCTGTGGATGCCCCGCAAATGTTCGGATGCCCTGGGACAGCAGTTTGTCACAGCACTTCCCTGTAAACAAGAAGGAATGTTCAAGGAGCAGCAGGAAAAGAGAGTAGGGTAGGCCTCTCTCTCTCTCTCCCGCTCTCTCTCTCCCTCTCTCTCTCCACTGGCTTTCAGGGCTGAACTTGATTTTATTTTGAGATAGATATATTTCAGCCTGCTGTTAACATTGTCATGTTAACTTGGTAGATGATGCTGAACCAGGACACACAGACATTCCAACAACAATTTGTCATGAAGTTTTCTGCTCTAAACAAATGCAATTTCTCCCAATTTAAACAAAATTTTTATTCATTAATTTTGATAACTTTGACCCTGCCAAGTTGCCATGCTTTTCCAAATAAATAAATAAATAAATTTTTTTTTTAAATTATGAATCAATTATGAGTTAAAGTGCCAGGCTGCAGTCTAAAAAGGAAAATACTTTATTTAGTTGTCGTGTTTCTGAGTTTAAATATGTTGCGGAAGCAAAAGAACGAGAAAAAATTTTGTACAATATTAAAAACTGAAATTGCTACCCTTTCAAGAGAGGCATTTTCATTTAACATTTATCAAGAGAACAGCTAATGTTTCTGTATCCTGTATATGTATATAGAAGTATTTGTATATAACATACAAATGAAATATTATTATTATTATTATTATTATTATTATTATATTTTAATTGTTTATTTTGTATTTAGTTCATCATATGATTTATCCAGAGTTTTAAGTAAGTGCGAGCTTTGGAAAATTGTTATTATGAGAATTACTGTGAAAAAAGTGCTTTTGGAAAGACTGCTGCAATCGTCTGTCTTTCGCTCAAGAAAGTGTTTGTGAAGCATGGATGGAGATGCCTGTACTCCTGGGCTTGCAAGTAATGTGTGAGGACCAAGGGGTTTGTGTTTGTGTATGTGTGTGTGTGTGTGTGTGTGTGCGTGTTCGTGTACGTGTGCGTGTGCGTGTAGACCTGTAAAATGGTGTCAGGATAAATGTGACTGCACAAATGTGTATGTGCTTGCACTTGCATGTGTACACGTGCATGTGTATGTATACCTATTTGTGCATGCATGTATGTATACATGTGAGGCTGTGTGAGAGTCCCTTTGTGTTTTACATGGTCAAACAGGGCTGGGATCCTCTTGATAATACATTATGGCACCAGTCCATTCCAGCGGCTGCTGATTTACTGCGGCGTGTCATCCTTGGGCACTCGCTCGGGGAGGGGAAATGACCTGAAAATAACATTAATATGTACTGGAACTAGAGTGGAGTGCCGAGCTAGAGGGGTGGTCTGTGGTATTGCCTTTCACCCAGGGAAACCCAAGCTCAAATCTGGCCCAGAACGGTGACAAAGGTCAGGAAGTGCAGGTTAGCTTCAGAGCTGCAGGAAAGGAGTCGAACGTTCGGATGGTAAAGACGTAACAAAGACTGCTGCAACCAGGCCTGTGCCCCTTCAGAAAATAAAACATCGCGAGGCCCGGCGACCAGGACTGCAGGGAATGAACTGGATTTGGCCCCTGGAAACATGTCACTTTCAGCAAAACAATTCTGATATCATTTCAGCTCACTATCCTGGGATTAGATTCTAGATCTTCAGGACAAAGCAAAATTAACTCAATCAATCTTCAAATGAGTCCAAATTGCCTAAAATATAAAAATGAGCTAAAATATAAAAATGGCAAAGGAGCTAAAAAAAAAAATACAAATACATGATCAATATCTAATACCAAGAACATCAGTATTTAAAAAAAATCTACTAAAATATGAACTAATTAACATAAATTATTCATACATTGTAGCTGTAAAAAACAACTATTATAATGACAACTGTAGTACGACCAGAAAACTGCAGAGATGGCACCGCCAGTCTAATTCCAGCTTTTTATTACATGATCTCACATAACACTGAGTACCAAGCCCCAACAACAGTACAGTGGAAAAAAAATGTTTTGAAAATGGACTGAATAAGATGGAAAATCGGTCTCTTAAGTTGATTGACTGACAATTCAACTATGAAAAGTATGGATGGTGAAAACGAGGCTTTTTTGAACTATGTAATCGGTTTCTCCCCATAGAAAAGCTCTTAATCTTGATTCATGATTTAATCTTTGACCTTGATGGCACAAATAAACACAGGCCTGGAGACAAACTATATCTGCCAAAGAGTGTCCTAAGCTTCAGAGTGCTTTATTATAGGCATATGCTGAAAAATGCTGGCACACTGAAGAGGAGTAGGGAATTACATAAAAGAGTATACAGTATTTGAGCACCTTAACATCTGGGACTTTTAGGGTCACAGCGGTGGCAGAAATAACCTAAAATCCACTTAAAAAGTGGATACAAATGATTTCACAGGAACCTCATGAGCTGCTTGTAAGAGCTGTGTTTATATGATATGCACTGCATGGTTTAACTGTAAGCACTGCATTTATTAAACATATACTGTGTGGTTCAACTGTAAGCACTGTGTTTATTTAACATGCACGGTGTGTTATAACTGTAAGCACTGTGTTTATTTAACATGCACTGTGTGGTTTAACTGTAAGCACTGTGTTTATTTAACATGCACTGTGTGTTCTAACTGTAAGCACTGTGTTTATTTAACATACACTGTGTGTTCTAACTGTAAGCACTGTGTTTATATGATATGCACTGTGTGGTTTAACTGTAAGCACTGTGTTTATATGATATGCACTGTGTGGTTTAACTGTAAGCACTGTGTTTATATGATATGCACTGTGTGGTTTAACTGTAAGCACTGTGTTTATTTAACATGCACTGTGTGGTTTAACTGTAAGCACTGTGTTTATATGATATGCACTGTGTGGTCTAACTGTAAGCACTGTGTTTATATGATATGCACTGTGTGGTTTAACTGTAAGCACTGTGTTTATTTAACATGCACTGTGTGGTTTAACTGTAAGCACTGTGTTTATATGATATGCACTGTGTGGTTTAACTGTAAGCACTGTGTTTATATGATATGCACTGTGTGGTCTAACTGTAAGCACTGTGTTTATTTAACATGCACTGTGTGATTTAACTGTGAGCACTGTGTTTATTTAACATGCACTGTGTGGTTTAACTGTAAGCACTGTGTTTATATAATATGCACTATGTAGTTTAACTGTGAGCCCTGTGTTTATATGATATGCAGTGTGGTTTAACTGTAAACGCTGTTCTTAAATGATGCACACTATTTGGTTTGACTGTAAGTGCTGTTTTTATTGACCTGCACTCTATGGCCTAACTGTAAGTTTTGTGTTTATTTGGCACGCACTGTCTGGTTTCACAGTTAGTACTGTATTCATTCCACATGCACTGTGTGGTTTAACTGTAAGTGCTGTGTTCATCCTACAGGCGCTGAACAAAAGTTCAAGTTACTGCAGCAAGGCATTTTTGGAATAGAGCAGCATGCAGAACCATGGATAACTGCTTTAACACCAGCCGCAAGATGTGTGGTCTGCAGAATGCCATTCGATGTGTGTATGTGTCTGTCAGCATGAGAGAGAGAGGGAAAGAGACAGAGAAAGAGACTGTGTGAATGTGTGTGAGATAGAGTGCATATGTATGTGTGTACACGTGTGTGTTTGTGTCTATGTTTACATGAGAGTGTGTGTGTGGCAGGGGTCCTCATACTAAAATGGCCGTCTCACACAAGGTTGAGGGCAAGTAGTTTTATGCGACTTCAGAAATCTTTTCAAAAGTGTTGTGTCAAACATGCCAGGCTTTACAAGGAGCCATTCATTCAGGGAGTCCATGGTCCAATCCCTCATTTTCAAACAGGTGCAGTGGGAGGGGGCACCTGGTCCGAGCTGGAACGTCACTGCCTGTACCAGGAATGTGCCCTAATCTGGAATTTTAACGGA
This sequence comes from Anguilla anguilla, assembly GCF_013347855.1. Taxonomy (NCBI): domain Eukaryota; kingdom Metazoa; phylum Chordata; class Actinopteri; order Anguilliformes; family Anguillidae; genus Anguilla; species Anguilla anguilla. Next base: position 21,814,171 of record NC_049215.1, on the reverse strand, counting down.
GCTTGGTGCTCTGACGGACAAGACTCCTGGGTGGCGGTAGGGTCTAGAGGGGCATGTTCAAACCCTTGCTCTGAAAGACAAGACAAACCAATCCTTCTTCAGGTGGGGATAAATTAGAGCACTTTTTTGAGGAATGGGATGTGATATGTTGAAAATACAAGAGCTGTCTGCTCCACAACCATAACTCCAAACGTTATGATTAAGAATTAATAAAACACACATAAAACATGTTGGAATTGACGTATGTCTGCGGAATCCAGCCAAACACCCTCCTAGGGTTCATTATCAAGCACTCAGGTTTTTCCTGTTTTTCCTGTGAAATCTTTAAAATAATGTCAAGATCCAGTTAGATATGATGAGTTTATGCTAAGCTCCTGTTGTCAGTCCTACCTTCCTTTTAATGCATGCTCATATTGATGGGTCAGTTATGTAGCCTGTTCAGTCTTAATAGGGATAAGTCATGAATAAAATTAATCGAAACCACAGAGAGTTGATGAGTCACTGTGATTTGCAGCTGTGACCCGCCCTCACCCTCTCCCACTTCCTGTATAGACTGAAAATGTCACACCCTGTCCTATGAAGCATTAGCTAATTTGTTGGGTTCTGTTTTACGTGCCAAAGCGGGCAGTCATAGTACAGAACTTCCAGTCCCTTCATCCAAAAATACTCTGCTGTCATCTGGATCTCGGATCCCATCTCATATTCAGGACAGAACTCACACTTCTTTCTAACAATTGTCTCCACAACAACAACAGAAAAAAAGCACTTCAAATAAAACTTCATGAAATGTGTTTGACTGTATATTGGGTACATGAAAAGGACAAGATAATAATAAGATTTGCATTCTTGTGCAGCCTGCATATTTAAAAAATATTCCAAATTTTATACATAGCAGATGGGCTTAAAGCAAAACAAGCAGAGGAGGCTGCCAGGGAACAGGAGGGGGGAAGCGGATGGATAAAATCGTATATTTCCTTCAAACGGGTGAGATGAGGTGCAGATGTTTGCGGAGCAGACAGGCTGATGCGAACAGCTGGTTGGACAGCGTGCTGACGTCAGCTAGCGGGACCGACCTCACCGGGTGTTACGGGGAGTTCTGTCGGATCGGCGCCGAGCCTCTCACACCAACCCCACTGCCAAAATTAAAATGATGGAAGAAGCGAGAGGGAGTTCGTGGATTGGGGAGCGGGTTTGGGGGCGGCGCGGTAGCAAATTAAACAGAATCTCTGCAGGCCGAGTTCTTTTGAACACAACAAACGTAGAGCAGAGATAAAAAGCGTGACGTTAGCCCATCGATCCGAGTCCGGGCGCGCCAACGCGCTTGTACGCAGCTGAGTTCCGCTAACAAGGGCCTACACAGCCCTTAGCAGTGCCGCCTCCTCCGGCTTTCCTGTCTGACACCTGCGACAGAGCGAACAGCAGAGAGAGGCGGCGCGGGCCGTGACCGCCCAATCAGAGGCCGGGAAAATACAGCCATTACGGAATTCCGTTTCAAACCCAAATGGCCGGGTGTTCGGGACTCGGCCCAGTTTTTCCACTGGAAGTGTCTCTGCGCCCAGAGCCATGGAAGGAGGAGAGGATGTGGACAGAAGATTGAAACAGAAGATGAACTGCTCAACTTTTTCTTTCACAAGCTGCCTGCAATTTATTTAGGAAATTATTAACAGTTTACAATCTAAGCACCATTGTCACAATTGACAACAGACTAAAAAATAAAAAAATATATAATAATAATAATAATAATAATACTTATTTTTCCCCCTCATCCCATTCATTTAATATCCAGATGCAAATAAAAAAATAAAAAATAAAATAAAAAAAATTCTGCCACATGTGATGATAGAAACATCTATATGCATCAAAGTATGATTCACATTTTGCCACATAAATATTTTTTATGAACAGAAAGATTAAAAGAAAGGTTAATGTGTACATTAAGATAGTCAAGCGGGAACATTGAATGGTTTCTTTTTTTAATATGGTACATGGTACCACGGCCTAATTTTTATGTCTGCAGATTCATTCAAATTTTTTGCTCTTCAAGTTCAGAATATATGGCCCCTGAGATACTTTGAATCTTGTTGACAGGGGGTCGAAATTCAATGCATGTCCGTAACATGGTAGGAAACTAATTTTTTGGGAGGTTTCTGTGTATTATGAGAGGAATAGAGCCACTGCTGATATAGCCCATTCTCAATAATCTGCAACATTTGATGGTGAGGAACGGCCAGATGCCATTGCAATCACAATTTGCAAGTCAATAGAGAAATATGATACAACCAAAAACGAATGAGAGAGAGAGAGAGAGAGAGAGAGAGAGAGAGAGAGAAGGATACGAGACAGCGAGAGAGTGAAAATAGAAAAAAGGGAAAATACCTAATTTTCCTTTAGCGAAAAAGAGGAGATGTATCCTGGGCAGAGACAGGAAGTGATGAAATGTGTCAGTGTTGAGGGCGTGGTCAGGTGGCACAAAATGAGGAGGTGGGGGGGTGGCCAGGGAGGAGGAGTTTTATAAGGTCTTCCCAGATGGGTGAGCCTGCCAAAGAAACCAGAAAAGAGTAAAATCAGTCATTTGAATAACTCCTTTTGCGCTGAGCCAAAGTGAGGGAAGAGTGGAGGCGTACACAGCTGAGTGGGGAGGGAAATGCTGGCATGTTGGATAAAATGGTGTGCCGTTTAAGGCCTAACGAGGAGCCTGTAATGAAGTTCTGCGGGAGACTGACAGGACCCAGAGGCTGCTTTGGTCCGTATTGATCCCCGAGGCCCTGTGTAAGTCATCTGGCATAACAGGCAGAGAAGCATGGAGGAACCGATTTTTGATCCACTGCACTAAAGATGCGAATGGTCCTTATTTTTATGAGTATGCGTGTGTTGGGGGGGGGGGGGGACAACACAAATAAAACATCAAATGTGTACTTTCTAATTTATTTTACTTATTTATTTTACTTTTTATTTTTAAATAAAGATATGGGTCCTTGACGGGGTCAACAGCACTCCTTATTTTTTGTGACACTATGATGAATTAAATATGGTAAGCAGTGCATACCAGCACACTTTATAGGAAACATATAAACTTAAAAATGACAATACTATCAGAACTTAACCCTGGCAGTAAATACTTCAGAAAATAGAACTCATTTTGTGAAATACAGATCAATAGTCCAGATAAGCACAGTGTACTTCAAAAATGGACTGAAGCAGAAACCAGACTGGACTTCAAGAAAAAAAAAAAATTAATTAATCTGCCCATTGGTTGAGAGAATGGAGTTTCAAGAAGCAGAAGTTAAATGCTTGCATATAAGAGCAAGATGGTTGTCATTGATGATGTCAGCAAAATGCTAAAAGAAAAAATAACTGCATCCTCCATTTAACTGAGGAAATATCCTATGCTTCAGGGGAAAACAAGGTGGTGTTTATTGAAAACAAAGCCTTTCTATTTTTCCCACAATGCATTTCTGTTTAATATTCTAAACTGTTGCTACACAAGGCAACTTTTTGGGCAACAGTTGCTGGCAACAGTTGCAGCAACCACTGCCCAAAAAGATGCCTCGTGTTGCATCACCTTAATGCTCATACTAGTAGAGTAGAGTTTCATTCTGATTAATGATATAAGTCAACGGATTAGGTTTCCATCTAATTTGTGGTTTTATGTATGCACTACTGTGGAAATAGTGCAAATCGGGACTTGCTCAGAGAATTCAGAGAACGATGACAGATAATGACAGACATATTGTCTGAGAGAGAGCAATCTTTCACTAGCATGGGTTTCAAAAGGTGAGTCATTGACAAATTAATTTGGAAAGGAGATCCGAATGCAATTTCATTGCAATTTGCACAACATGTCCACTTGTTTCCCACACATTTACCCATCTGAATTTAAGCTGTTGGATTTAATAGTAGCTATTTTTAAAAGCTATTTTTAAAACAGAGACATGTCATTGCGCCAGGAGTCTATTGTGGATCCATCCTTTCTTTGGTCCCAGACGGCCATTTGACCATGATCCCTCCACAGTAATGGCAGTAAAGGCTGCGTAATACATAAATAGCATCACAGTGAGCTTTAATGATTTCCATTATAGGCTGATGTGAGAACCAGCTCAAACGCGCACAATCTTCCGTGGCACCTGTTACGATTTAAATATTTGAAACAGAGATAAGGTATAATGCCACAAGCTTTGTTCTACTATTTATACTTACAACATAACAGAAATGAATCAAAGAAAAACAACCACAGAGTAAATAAATAAAAAAATAAAAATGCATCTACAGGCAGTACATTATAATTTTCCATTCTACATTGCCTTCTGCATCACTTCTGTTTAGTACAGCATAAGCATCATGCTGTAGTCTTGTAGTTTGTTCCAAAAAATGTTGGCCCCGAGCAAGAAGACATCCATGGATCACATGAATAAAGGTGCTGCAGTGAAATGTGTAATTACAGACAGAAGCAGGCAGAAATGGTAGCTCTGAAGATGACGCAACCGAGCTTGGCCACAACGTATCTACCTCCAAAAAACTCTATGTTCTCTCTGTCATGGTTGCCATGGTGACGCATACTTGGGCATTAGTCACACCAACAAGGTCCTTGACGAGCCATTCACATTTTGGCGCACCATATACTATAATGGTAAGGTACCTCTGTAAATTTTGTACAAGTTAAGACAAGCACTGTACAAGCATCAACCTGAGTTCTGTCTCTCAGTGCAATGCATTACAGTAACACACCATGCTAATTTAAGTTCCTCAAAACAGTATGCTTTAAACACATCAAAAATGAATGTCACTATTTTATACATCATATATTTTTCCCAGAGAGCAGGGCAGAGGTGTTGATAAATCAAGATTGATGTAAGAAATACATAATTGAACAACTGTAACTGGGGCTGTGATGAAAACATAGTTGTTTTGCATAATTTACATCATAGGCATTTGTGTTCAACGGATGCCTCCTCAGCTATATACAGGCACATGTTATAATATATATTTGTTTCTCATTTACCATGGATATAATATGCTAAAATCGGAGTTTGGTGAAATATTTATGTACAACTGTCTGGAACTGTGCTTGATAATAACCTTTATGTTAAAGCGTGCTCTCTCATATCCTATTCCCCTTCTGCCTCATGATTAAAACACAAACACACACACACACACACGCACACGCGCACACACACACACACACACAAACACAAACACACACACACGTCAATTCAAGAATCAGCTTTGACATTGGTTCTGGTCACATTCACCTCACTTCCTGTTGCACATTATAGACCACAGTTCTTAAGCGGTCAGTCCATAAAAAAGCACAGCTGCTCTTGTTGCCACGGCGCTCCTGATCCACCCCGAATCGCACAACCTCCGGCGCGAGGGCGCGCAGCTGCTTCGGTTACGCACCCACACGGCGACCGATTGACTAACTTGCTGCAGGTGCACAGCGGTCCCCGTTCCCCCTTTGAATCAATTGGCCATATTATCGCATTCTTTCGCAAAGCACCCACACCGTTAGGCAGGGGAAAACATCCCTGATCGTTTTCCCATTACCGCTGTTGTACGTTTATCCGCAGGTCGATCATCGTCTCATTACGCGTCCGCGCCTAAAGTAATGAGCTAAGAACGGGCACCCTCTGAGATTGCAGATTCCCTGGTGACCCGGGGTGCGAGTCTGGGGGCCCCAGATGGAAGCGATCAGAAAGCTCCAGGAAAACTATCGTGCTCTGACTCAGTCTTCCAGTACTCACATTTAAAAAATAAAAAATAAAAATAAAACCTCCAAATGCATTTATGAACAGCTGGCAATAATTATTGCCAAAGATATGAATAAGAATATTGATAATGTTAACAAAAGCAACAGCAACAACACTGAAACTAGAACTACACATGCTGTTATGATGTTATTTTAATAAGCAGAAAAATAACAACCTTAATATTACCCAAATATTACTTCTGTTTTTGACATATGACAACAGTGTCTCCTGAAAGGTGGGATGTTTTTTCGTTTATGGGTCTGAATGTGGCTGGGTGCCAGACAGACACTTCTGAGGAGAGAGGCTGGTGTCTGTGTGGTCTTTTGGGGGAATCTGTTAAACACCTTGCATGTGGTTCACATCATCTGCTGAAGGGAGAACTGGAGCACTGTGTCCATCTGCAAGGGCTGGAAAATCCGGAAGATGATATGAAACTAAGTATTTGCTTACCCCGTGACCAGCCTGTACTCATTCATATGGGCACAAATACATAGCCTACTGCACGCGTGCACACACACACACACACACACACACAATTAAACAAAATTAAAGCAGCACTATTTAATAAACAAGGGCTAATTTCAAAGACATCACACATGTCTCAGCAGCTGTTGGAACAGAACCTCCTCCTCGGCCAGCGTTGCCGCACATATGGCATGCAACGTTTCCAGGAGCAACAGCAGAGATGTCGACTTTTTACCCCTGCTCCAGAACACACGTGGGCGCAACAAGAATAGGACACGCACCTCAGAGTACCGAGATTTCTCCACATGGTCGCCCTAGAGGAGCAGACAGGTGGGATAATATGTTCTTTTAAAATACACATTATGTATTTTATGTATGCATTATACATCATACATTATTTTTTAAACATTTATTGCTTGTTCAAAGCAGACAAACCATTACCTATGATAAAAAATTAATTTGTAAAATACACTTCATAGCTATTTGATGCCAAGTAAGCATTCATTGTAATTTAGAAGGGATACTTTACATAAAACAATGCCTGGTTTTAGTATAGTGTAATATAGAAGTTATACTTTACACAATACAATGCCTGGTTGTGGTATTGTTTCAAATTTTAGGGAGGCACTGCCTAACAATTAATAGCAGGCAAAACAAATAGAATAATTATCATACGTGTTGATAGTACTTGGTTGTTAATGAACATGAACCGTAAATTTGGAGTAAATACAGCACATTTTGGATTTAGAAATTGATGGGATCGATGCAGTGTGGGCTGAGGATGTAGAACCTATCATAAAGATACAATAAACAAGATGGGATATTACGATGGGATAAGCGATTGGTTAGCAACTTGGAACGCAATCTCCAAACATCCAAGACAATGACGTCCCCCAAATAAAACAAGTGGACGTCAGGTACTGGGTGCACACTCCAATCAAAATCACAGACAACACACGGGGCACTCAGAGTACAGGTACAGAACTACTGTGTAGCACATCTGAAAGCATATTTGTATGAAATACTAGAAAACCTACATCCTGGGGAAATCTGTACAATAGCCAATGATAGTAAAGATATCTAGTCAAGAAAATGCAGGGTTTAAATTAGGACAAATATTTCAGAAAACCGTTTAAATTCGTAGGACATTGTACAATAACCTTAATCAATCATTTTATAATAGCATTAACAATTTTTTTATAAACTACTACCAGTGTGTGTACACTGTGTTATCCACTAAAGGTGATTCACAATGCCAAAATAAACATTTTTAAGCACAGTGCGAAAGGTAAACCAGTGGCACTGTGCTACTACATAGCTGCTAAATGTTGTTCCCTTTAATACTGTTATCAGTGACTCTGGCCAAGACATACGTTTTTACTCTAAGATGATGTAGAGTTAGCACAAGTGCACAGATTGGCTGCCAAATTCATGTTTATTTGAAATCAGTGTCCTTTTGCGCCAAAACCTAAAACCTGAACAGTCAATCTTATGTCTTCTTAGAAATTAGCATTTACCTGAGAAACGATTTGTCTAAAATCTAAACGGTTGAATTGCTGATCATTTGACATGTTATGTTTGTGCGACCATGTGCAACAATATTAACATTTCTGTCGCTGCGTGTGTGTGTGTGCAGTGAGTACATGTGTGTGTGTGTGTATGTGTGTGCAGTGAGTACGTGTGTGCGTGTGTATGTCTGTATGTGCGTGTGTGTGTGTGTGTGTGTGTGTGTGTGTGCAGTGAGTACGTGTGTGCGTGTGTATGTCTGTATGTGCGTGTGTGCATGTGCATGCGTGTGTGCTTGTTATTGTTGTTGAGTAAACTGGGAGGTGTGACTTTGGGAAGCAGGCAGCTGCGGGGCTAACCAAGCCTAAACAGAGACGTGCTTTACACCGCTCTGATACACTGCAGTGGTGAAAAATGACACAGTACACCGAGTGCCGGCCCACCAGCGCTGGTGAGGATAATCTCAGCAGAACTGCTGGTTACACACACATGCACACGCATTAACTCTTTATATCATTCCACACTTACATATAACAACAGGGGGATGTCTGAGATAACAATGTCAGGGATGTCTTAGACCTTGTAACTACACACACATGCACACTCATACATGCGCACGCACACACACACACACACGCACACACACACACAATGCTGTAATCCCACAGCCCCTCTGAGGTCTGGGAGCATTGAAGCTCAGGACCATTTCAGAGATGAAGGCGTTTTATAGCACCCAGCCAGATGTGTGCGCAACAGTCACATTTACATCAAAGAGGAGTTTATTCATTCAAACATGAAATCCAGCGGATCGCGTCCACGTGCCGATACCTGCCAGCACTCCAATTTAAGAATCTCTGTCGTCTTGTGAGAGAGACTTCTGGGAAAAAGGGCTGTGTATTAGGGGCACTTTCTGGTACAGCCAGCACTGATAACAGAGAAAAGGACCTAAACAGTGAGGATGATGTACTCTAAACCTGCGAACGAAAACCTACAAGGGAGAAGCACAAGAAATAAGAAATAAATTCATATGATTCATTGCAATCCATTCAACATTTATTACCTTCATTTATGTTTGGCTTCTAGTAACAATTATGACAAATTATATTTAAATTCTAATCACTGCGGAGATATTAATATATCCCCTATTATGAAAGCCCAGTTTTTATGATAATTGTGATTCGAATGCTCATGAGGCGTGCATTTCTCAGAACATGAATTAGGAATAAGTAAAACAAAGGAAAGGGAACATGTAGCTGAGCTCAGTGTGAATATTGACATTATCAGCTCAATATGGGACTTATTGATTTCACTGAGATGAAAAAAATATCTGTTCATCAAATCAGTATTGATCTGTTATACTCTCAGCCGATTTGAGGCAAATTACAAGAATTAAAGGCCTAATCATTTAATTTCACATAATCTGTGTGTCGCTGAGCATTGGAAGGAATCCATTCGTGTGTGTCCGCATTGGTTTGTGGACATGCGTGTTGCAGTGAACATGTGCATATGGACTGATGTCTGAGTGTGTGCATGTGTGTGTGTGCGTGTGTGTGTGTGTGTGTGTGTGTGTGTAGGAGATGAGCATGTGCAGGATAGTGCATCTGTTCTAGTGCACATGTCTGTGTGAGTTAACAGATGTGCTTTCAACTATGTAACACAGAAAGTGGGTGCATTTGGATGCAAATATTTGTGTGTGTTGGTATGACTGTGTATGTAGGCCTACACATGTGTTTGTGCATGTGTGTCTGTGTTTGCTAGTGTATGTATGAGAGTGGGTATGTATACATTTATGCCCGTGTGTAGGAGAGAGGGTGTGTATGCTTGTGTATGTGTGAGGGTGTGTATGTTTGAGTTTGCGCCTGTGTGTGTTAGTGAGGGAGTGCATATGTATATGTGCATGTACGTGTGTCTGTGCATATGCAGGTGTTTGTGCTTGTGGGTGTGAGAGAGAGGATGTGTATGTATGTATGTTTGTGCGTAGATGTGTGTTTTTGTACATCTGCCTCAGTTTAACCCATTGAATGTCCCAGCAGGTAGTCTGGGCCAATGCAAATCATCCAGGCACCTGGCAGTGTGAAATCGTTCCAGCCAAGATGGGTGACCTGTGCCCCCAGCCCTACTCTCTCCCTCTCCCGCCTCCCTATTGCCAAACTCCTATAACAGCTACTCCCTACCTCGTCCACCTTCCTACCTCTCCCACCTCCTCACTGCCAAACTCCCATACTTGCTACTCTCTACCTCCCAACTCCAAACTACCATGCTCCCTTACCATCTACCTCCTGCCCCCAACCGCTCTTGCTCCTCCGTCACTATCCCCTTCCCCCAGCCACACCTTCTCAGGCCTCACTTCAACCCTTTCAATTCTTCACCCCCTTCCTCCAGCTATCCCATTGCACACAAACCATCAATGAGCCACAGCCCCAAATTCGCAATGATCATTATTTACTACATACCTTTACTGACACCCCATTTTTCAGCGGCAGAATGAAATGGCCAACTTGCAGTGCATTTCATATTTGTAACAGTTTCATAGTTTGCCTCTTTAAGTTGAGGACTTTGGTACAATCTGGATGGTAAAACACACCATAAAAGTAAAATGCTCTGATTGCCTGACTGTTAGATTAATCGCCATGCTCACTTAATTGATTCATTGATTTCTTAATTCTTAAAGTTCATTTCTTAAAGGTTATGACTTGACTGATTGGTTAGTTTATTTTGATAGACTAATCGTTGACTGACTGACTGGCTGCCAGACTAACTGACTTACTGACTGACTGATCTCGGCTGGGAGCTGTGCTGATGGAGATGGTGTGATCTCTCAGTGCTGCCAGCCTATCACATGATGGAAACTGTGCTATCTCTGTTATACCTGGGTCCTAATATGTGACAGGTGTGTATCAGTGTCAATATAAAGTCCTTACAGGGGGAAAGTGGGTGTAAAGTTGAACCACATGGAGAACTGAGGACTGTACGAGGTGTGATTTGGTACCACACATTTGCCCTCCCTAACTGAAGACTTTCCTATGTGCGTGTGCATGCATGCGCGTTTGCGTACATGTGCGCATGTGCGTGTGTGTTAGCTGGAAGGCCCATGCGTAGCCTTGATTCTGATAAAAATTACTTGCTGTATGTGTGTGGACACACCTTGTGTCACAAGATTTGCAGTAATAGTTAAAAATTAACAAGTATAACTAAAAATGGATATATCATGCTATTTTACCAGTAAAAGGTTTTCGGTAAACAGGACAGAACTTGAATAAAATGGGAAAAAAATTACACCAAGCTTGACACGATCTTTGATAGAATGAGAAAACACAACACTAAGGAACTATAAAGAATACATCACTTAGTCATTTCTGCTATGGAATGGGTATAGTTTACAATACCACATGGTATAGATATGGAATAGGTATGGTGCAGTTTTTAATATATTAATTTAATTTGCCTCACCTGTCTTGCTTATTTAATTTTAATATTTTGCATTGTGAAAATGTAAGTTTTGTCTTCAAATGAACTAATTTTTAAAAAAAAAATTTTTTATGGATTGTCTAAGCTGTATTTTCCCCATTGGATATGATATCCAAAGTGTGTATGTGATAGGCTACCTCTAATTTATTTAACATGATCTAAGAGTGACAGATTCGTTTTAAAATATTCAGGCCTTCTGTTGTGCATAATGAAACAGAAATAGGGACACAGTTGCTGTCATACATTCTGCTGAGCATAATTTCTTCAACAAGTGTCTCACCGTAAAAATGGAGAACACAAAAACAATTTCACATTCGTCTTGCAAGTGCAACAACCCCGACAAATGCGCTTGTACTTCCGATGCCCAGAGACAATGGCTCCGGCCAAAATATGATTCAGACAAGCAGGATTTTTAGGCTTGTTATCCAAGACATGTCTGAAATCGCTGAAATCGCTTAACCTGGTAGAACGGCCATGGCTGTCTCTAGGTTCACGGGATTCCAGAACTGGCACACCATTTGGCACAATTACCAAACGTCTATCAGTGACAATTCACATCTGCCATCTCTCTCTCTCTCTCTCCCTCTCTCTCTCTCTCTCGCCTTTTCTCTTTTTATGTCTTTCCTTCCTTCTGTCTCTGGGCATCTATTTATTCTCTGTCTCTCAATCTTTGTCTCTTGCTCTCAAACTCTCTCACTCTCTCAAAAAAACAACAACTCAGAAACATTCTAAAAACAAATCTGTGGTAGGCTGCTGGTGATGTGGCTGCATCTTATTACGCAGCTGAGTACATGCCAGGGCTATTTTTTCATGTTCTACGACATTATCATACAAGGGTGGTTAGACTACTTCCTTCCCCCGCCCCCCCCCCCCCCCCATGCAATTACAGGATATGTGGTGTTTTTATGAGCCGAAATATGGTGTTCTAGCCTCATTGTGTATAGAATGTTTTTGACTCGAATGTCTTCAATAAAAATAATTCTAAAACTGAGTATCTTTCTATCTGCCACTTTGCTTCATTCAATCTTCATCGTTACCTCTATCCCACATGTACATTTGGACAAGTGCACAAACTTACTTGTGCTTAAATGTTTGCACACACTTGACTTTGAGTTGCAAATCTGACCAAACTAAAAAAGGAGCAAATAAATTGAATGATCCACCCATGGTTTAATTCTATGTCCACTCACCGGTTCTCAAGAGCCAAATCCAATCAATGGCTGTAGCTGTTCATTGCTTGCTACAAAACACGACGAATGCTTTCTAGTAAATTTTTATGACCCCACTTCTGCTGTCTTAGTGTCTACATCCCATTTATGACCCCAAATGAGTGTGAGGAGGCTTGTGCGCCAGACCCCCCAAACCGCATTAGTCCCGCATGTTGGCCCGCGGGCCGCGAGCCCTCGCACCCGCTGGCGCTCGGAGCTCCCGCGTTTGTCAGAGCCGACGCGGGGAATCGGAACGACACTGCCGCTGCGGTTTCATCACGCCGCATTTAGAGATGGCGCCTGGACGAAGAGGCTAATGACCTGATGAGAGACGTTCGTGAGGAATCGCTAAACGAGCAGACAGATCAGCGCCAGATGAGCCCCGCCGCGGAGCGGCGAGATAGCGCCGCGCCCGGGACAGATGGGGTTCCCAAACGCCGCGGTTCTCACAGGCCTTCCTCCTCCTCTCACAGGAAAAACAAAACAGTCCCGAGAAAAAAAATGTCTGTCTTAGTAATGAGACTTAAAATTCATTAAATATTTTTTGCTCAAGTAGAAAATATTAGTTTGTTTTAAGCTACTGTTTGCTTGAGAAGTGAAATTTTCTTTCCCCGCTGGCAAATTTTGAAATAGTCAAACTGTCTCACCTCATTGGCAATATTTTTTGTCTTATTTAGCAGAAAAGTAATAGATTTAGATGCTAAGTCTAAATATAAGACTAAACATGTTAAGCTTGACTTATTTTTTGTTTTTTGCAGTGGTTGCACACCCACCAGGAGTGAAGGAAATCCATGGACGTGGGTCTCTGTGTTTCAGAGCGCACCTGCACCGGATAAGCGATGCTGCACAAAGAAAGCATGTTTTTTCATGACCCGCTAGGCCAATAAGAGCTATGCTTAGTGCATGTGCACTGGGACATTTTGAAAGCTCTGCATACCCTCAGAACTCTGCGGTCCCGAACTCAAACGGAGCAGCGCATTCATATTTACTTTAACACTGGGGGGGGGGGGGGGGGCATTTCTGCAGCGCTCCTCTTAGAACCCCATTCTAGTCCGGTCCAGAACCGGTCCTCTAAGCAGTACTCCACAGAACACCATTAAATGGAGAGGGGGGGGGGGTGGCGGTAAAGCTTTGTTGGCGGGCAAGATCAGTGACTCGGCGCCAGAGGGAGGGGGGGGGCAGCAGCGGCTATGCAAGTCGTAACCCCAGCTCTGCGTTTGCATCTGGATTCCTGATGTTTACATTCGGGGTGACCTCAAGGACCGGGGATGAGCATGAAAGGAAATGACGGGGGAGCCTTTCCGATTCCAGAAATCTGCTCCGGATTATTCCGAGGCCTAGATCAATCTGAGTGGGCCGCCCTCGTCACCCCTTCCCCAGGTTCACGGCTCTCCCCGCCACGATGGTGGAACGGGGCTGGAGCTGAGGGGGTCGCGCGGGGGGAGCGAGAGGAGCAGAAATCATTAAAGCGCCCGTCTGATGGATGAGACATGGCAGTTATGCTAATTCGGACGGCTTTGGCTGCCTCTCGCACATTCTTGCCTTGCCCAGGCTCCGCAAGGAATGTTTTTGCTGAGGAATCGGACCGCGTTTCGTCCGTGTCAAAAATGTGTTGGGAAGAGGCAACAAACACAAGCGTACACGTGCGCGCACACTTCTTATTGTAAAAACGACTGTGTGACCCGTGAGATTGGCTTCACAACCCTTGTCCAGATGTCCAGATGAGGGGGCGTCGTGACACGCAAGCGCACACGAGAAACATTATCTCCCTCACACGCACACTCGTGCTTTTACACAAGATCACAAACACAAACATATGCTCTCACACTCGTATACACGAGATTACACAGTTTTTACTCACTTTTTTCACAAGTGCATACACACTCTGTGCGCTTGCATGCAGACCTACAGTCCCTGTGCAAGCCCCTCCCTGGCCACAAGCCCCTCCCTGGTAGGAGAATGTCAAAAATCTGCAAAAGGGCGTAATTTAATCCACCAGTGGCTGTCCCTGAAAGAGACCTGGACATGGGGAGTAAATTCAAACAGACAGGTATTGTGTAAGAGGCAGTTGAGCCGCAGGAGAGGCTGAAGCAGAAAGCGGGGAGGCTAGTGATGGTTCTTCCCCAGCAGCAGATCTGTGTCCCTTCCCCTTTGCCCCTCATAAAAGACCCCTCTATCCACCTGTCTCTACTGGCCTGTCTCTCCCAGTCAGGGTCAAGTCCACTTCAATTCAGGCATTCAGGAAATTAATTCAAATTCAATTAAGTGAAAAGGCCTGAGAGAAGAAACACGGTAAAGAGCTCAGTGTAAATTCAATGCTGACAGAGGACATTTCACTCCGAGAGCACATTTTATCGTTACTCAACTCTCATACTGTATGTATGAACTCTGATAAATTAACACTGAACATTTCCCTGTGTGATGGGCATTTTTTAGTTCATGAACCGAATCCCAGTATTTTTTCCCGAATTGACTGAACCAAAACAGGGTTCTGTCCCGCCTCTGGTCCGATTTCATCACCCTTTCGAGAGCACGGGGCTCACCAGGACATGCTTTTAGAAATGAAACTTTTCTTTTTTCGCCCCACTCATCGGGCGCTTGAAATAAGCCGTTTAACAAGCAATCTCCCCGCCACTGTGAGCCTTTGTGCTAAATTGGTGTTTGGAAAACGAACAAATCTATTCAAATGGATATGCCAGGCGGGCTGACACTCTCCGCACCATGGCGAGAGCACCATGTTTGCCTACTTTTAAATGTCAGGGGTACTGTCAGCGGGGCAAGAGAGCGTGAACCTGAGGGAGACGTATCGGAACGGCAAGCGCAATTTAATGCTAGGTGTGTAAACAGACCCGGAAATTACTTGTGCCATTTTAAACACTGTTTGACCCATCTCTCTTGATGTCAGGGACATCAGAGCAGGGTTATGTCACGCTGCACACCCTTATCAATGGAATTATTACAATGCTATCATTGCTCTGTATTTAAAGCACACTTTATCTGCAAGATCTCAAGAGACAATAACTTCTTATTTGATTATATAGTCAGTGTATTTTGTCTTTTTACGGGAAGCATTTATCAGTACCTTCTTGCTTGTTCTTCAGAAAAAAATATAATAAATCTGAAAGGGCCTCATAACCATCCTCAGCTATTATTTTTCAGTCCAGCTTTGAATTATTTTATTTAAAATGAATTTAGGGGTCAGTCAACCATAGGTTTGTGGCACATAATCTCAAACTGGGTATGAATTAGATTTATATATCACCTTAAGGTTTCCAGTCTCTTTTTAACAAAAGGGTCTCAATTTAGATTGATGAGGTGGGGTTGAGGGGTGACCTGTGAATGTGTGATACACAAATTTGCTGACCACATACATGGCCGCGTGCATATCAACAGGTCACCTGACCACGTGTTTAATGACCAACTGGAGTCCCTATTTGTTGTCAAGATAACTGCAGCTAAGAGACTACAAACTGATTTCTGGAAGGAAGCCACAGAATAGTCACATTCTGGTTTCCGAAATCTTCTGTGTATTTACAAATAAAATTCTGCACTTAAAACCAAAGCTGGGTCAGCAATTTCTAGAAGCAAATTTTAAAAAGTGATTTTTAAAAAGGGATATTTATTGTGTCACCACCGCTTACACGCTATTTACTTTAAAATAATAGATGGTCACATCCAAAATAAATTACATGCATTTTTATAGAATTGAAAACACAAGGTTATTTACTCAAAATGGCTTCGGACCACTACTCCGTTGGGTTGCTAATAGTTTAGTGCACCAGAAGATGTTGGCAGATTTTGGACACCTAGTGCTGCATCAGAGCTGTCTGACACCGGAGAGTCCGAAACACGCCGGCGGCTTCTGGTTCAATAAACTGTTTGGGGCCCAAGGGAGCTACAGGCCAAAAGTATTTTTTCCAACATGTTTGCATGCTCCACGGGTCCTGTACATTTTTATTTTTTGCTTTTAAATACGACTCGCTGCTTAGGCATTGACATGTTGTTTGCTGTTATTTACAGTTACAGCGGCATGAAAAAATATTTCCTCTATTATTGCACATTTGTCACACTGAATGGTTTTTAGATCTTTAGACAAAATGTAATATTAGACAAAGGGAACCTGAGTAAACACAAAACACACTTTTATAAATGAGTATTTCATTTCATTTCATTTCAAAAAGTTTTCAAACATCCATATAACCCATGTGAAAAAGTAATTGCTCCCTAAACTTCATTACAGGTTACACCACCTTTAGCAGCAATAACTGCAAACAAACACTTTTTATAATCTGATATCAGTCTTCTACATTGCTGTGGAGGAATTGTAGCCCACTCTTATTTTCAGAACTACAGACAAATTGGTTGGTTTTTGAGCATGAACTGCTTGTTTCAGGCCCTGCCACAGCATCTCTATTTGGGTACAAGTCAGGACTTAAACTAGGCTCCAAAACTTCATTTATTTTTTCAATCATTCAGATGTGGACTTGCTTTGATAATGGCAAGTCATCCAGGTCCACAAGCAGCAAAGAATCCCCACACCAGAACACTACCACCACCGTGTTTGTCTGTTGGTATGATGTTCTTACTGTGAAATTCTGTATCTGCTTTATGCCAGACATAATTGCACCTGTCATCCAAAAAGTTCCACTTTTGACTTGTCTGTTCAACGAAGATTATCCCAAAAAGCTTGGGGATCACTCAGGTTTTTAAATGTGAGACGAGCATTGATGTTTCTCTTAGATAGCAGTGGTTTCTGCCTTGCTACTCTCCCATGAATCCCATTTTTGGCCTGTCTCTTTCTTATAGTGGAGTCATAAACACTCACCTTAGCTGAGGCTAGAGAAGCCAGCAGTTCTTTGGATGTTCTTCTGGAATCTTTCGTGACTTCCTGGATGAGTTTTCCCTGTACCGTTGACTTTGGCAGATCAGTCATTCATTTCCACTGTTCCAAGAATTCTCCATTTGGATATAATGGCTCTCACTGTGGTTTGGTGGAGCCACAGACCCTTATAAATGGCTTTATTAGACTTTCAGACTGATAAATTTCAACAACATAGCATAGTGTGCTTGTAGCAACTTTGCGGTGACTACTTCACTCTGACGGTAACATTCAATATGAGTGAGATTTAGATTCCACAGGGCTGGCTGTGTTTAATCAGCTGAATCTAATAATCAATTAAATTTGGTTAATTGGTTGATTGAGTAACTAAAGTGGCAGTTACTTTTTCACATGAGTGATATGGGTGTTTGATAACTTTTTTCATTAAATAAAAGAAACAATCATTTAAAAAATGTGTTTTTTGTTTACTCAGTTTCCCTTTGTCTAATTACATTCTGTCTTAGGATCTGAAACTATTCCGTGTGACAAATATGCAGTAATAGAGGAAACCAAATACTTTTTCATGACACTGCACTTCCCCATGCAACACAGTTTCAGCTCCACGCTCAAGGTTACAGGCTCATAATTTCAAAATATCTTGATTCTGAAAAAAAATCTCATAATTTCGAGAAAAGATCTCGTAATTACTAGAAGTGATCCAATGATTTTAAAAAACGATATTGTAATTATGGGAAAAGTTCTTGTCATAATGAGAAAAGATCTTGTAGTTTCATGTAAAGATCCCATAATTATAAGAACAGGATCTCATCATTTTAAGACTCAATTTTTTAAAAATTAATCTTTGTCATAATTACAAAAAAGAAAAAAAATCTTATATTTTCATGGAAAATATCTCATAATTTGAAGATCTCATGATTTTTTATTAACATTACCACTTGGTTGTAAATTTGTTTTTATTTCGGATGTTTAACCTGGAGTACTAAGAGTAATTTTTGGAGGGAGTATTGTGGGCCAACTTTGGTTTACAAACCCTTGTGGTTAATTTTCGAGATTCTGCAGACCAAAAATTAGTAACAAATGCAACAAGAGAGGATCACTGTCAATTGCACACAGCTGGCTAGAAAGCATAGGCTACTCATAATATTTTTCAGCCTGGCTAACTGGTAACACAACATGGGACTAGCTTCCATGGTGATGCCAAGTCAGCCAGCACAAGTAGCAGAAATGGTTTCTTGTTCAGTTTAGCTTGGTTGAATGTTACCGATTGGGTGGGTGAATATGGAAGATGCTCATGCTCTCACTGCCTTCTCTGAAATGCTCTGGCATCTCTGTCTCACCTCTGACCTCTTTTCTTTAATTTAGTTCCACACTGCCCACTGTTCATGAGGTGTGAATGTGACTGTGCTGTCTCACGGAGATGCAGCCCTATCTGTAATAGCATTTAAGAATTCTGTTGGATTGAATAACTACACTTGATTGTCAAGGTTTTGACAGTTGGAGAAAATAAACTTGTTACTGGTGGTTACAGTGTCAGAATTAAGGATTTTAAGAGCCTCAAATGGCATACAACTGCATGACCATTATATCGCATGTTCACCAGTTCACCAAGGGATTGGAAAAAAAACCCAAAACAAATCAAGATTTCAAAATTCCAGGATAACGTCAAAGCGCCAAGATGTGGCACACGGTGAATACTTGCCTATACTTTCATTCTACATAATAATGTACATTCTTCAAAATGTAGAAAATGCCTGACAACTGAAAGACAAGGCAGGCATTTACTTACATTAAACTTGAAATTGAAGTGTCTGTCTCCTTCATAGAGGCAGTGCTCTTACTTTAAATACAACAGTGCTTTGAAACATATATACATGCTTGACTCAAACATTGGCAACACCTGCCATGTGTTGCCATGTAACGTTTGCCATTTAAGGTGAGGGCTTCACTCCTTCCCTCCTAAACATGATGAAAAACATACAGCCAACTCCCTGTAATACAATTTCAAAAATTGCATTCTCCATTTCATTGGATAATGTGCTACAGGTTCTGTTTAAAGCCAATTGACTGTAGTTATGCCAGCTCTGCCATACTCCAAGCATGTGTGTAATATCACAGTAGTCCCACATGCTACCCTGCTCAGGACCCGACAATATTAAATAAAAGAATGTAATTAATTATTTCAGTTTCATCGTGCATAGTTTTTATAACAGCAAATTCAGTAGCTTCTATTTTGAGTTAAGGCCCAGCTCCAGAAGAACAGTCTGTAGTAACACCTCCTTACATGTTCACCACAAGGTCATACATCTGAGGAGGGTGAATCATCAGTTCATTCCACTCTTCATCTGGACTCCTTCCAGCCTTCCATTGTCAGGGGATTCCTGGTGACTGTCGCAGTGCTGAATCCGGAAGAAAGTCATAACTCAGCTTTGACTTTTAACCCAACAATATGAGAGCATTTGCGCTAAAGGCACAGTCCACATCGATGAAAGGGGAGGTTGATGTTTTGCTGGCACTGCTTCTCAGAAATTCTCCCTCATGCTTTCTTTTTTCAAGTTCAGAAGTTTGAAGGGAAACTGGACCAAGCTGTTTTACTCATCAGATATTCATCATGTCTGCTTCTGATTGGACCAGACATGGGGGTCTTGGATAATAATCACTGTAATTAAATATATGGTGGTTTTGCCAGGGAAACCAGAATCAGAAATGAAAATAATAAAGGGGGGGGGGGGGGGGGGGGCTGCTAGGGTGGTTCCTAAAACATTTATGTATGCAATGACAAAAAAGAAAAAAATACATATAAATAATTTAGGGGAAGGGCGATTTGGTTACAAACTGTTTCTACTTTATAAGGAACATGATATAATGCGGGCAATCATTATGCAGACCCTGTACACACCCTCTTACTGCTCAATGGGCAGACTTCCTGATTTCCTCCCTATTTTGTCATTTAATTTTATATTAGATTTTGATTGCATTAGATTTAGATTTGGACACCTTCCACATTAGAAAAGGCTGTATTTTCTGCCACCAGCTGGGTAGAGTGAGACAGAAATGGACAGAAGCTCTCATTTTCACTTCAGGTCAAATAAGCTGAAACACGCTGAACACAGAGCAAATGTAGGAGTTTACTATGTTTTTATTAATGTGTTTGCCATCATTTCACCATTATTTCATCCAAGAAGTGTATGCAATGTGTTTTATAGGGGGGTTACCATGTGCCTGAAGATGCATATGATCCAAGATGCTGTAAAGAAGTAGAAGAATTATCTTACTGCCAAGACCACGAATGACAAGTATGGTGGGTACTACAAACATGAAGTCTGCGCACTGCCTCAGTGCTGCTTCTATACTGCTTATTTCACTCATGTTTTAAGCCTATAGTTTTATGTTTTAAGTCTACTTAATGTACAGAAACACCACCATCTTAAAAACCTGGTGATGGGACCCTCAACAACTTGTAAGTTTATTTAAAAATTGAGTGCGCTGTAAGCCCGGATGTGCTGAAAAGATGGTTGGCACACAACTACTCAGGCACACATGCACACGCACACACTGAAGCATGCACATGCAAACACACGTGTCCGCACAAATATACATGACTGGCAGACAAAATTGCATGCACATGCATAAGAGCCCTTTTCGGTTAATTTGATGGCTCTCATGGGTCAAGGATATCTTTCAGGCTTAAAGATGAGAGTACCAAAGGAGCAACGTCTCTATCTGCCCTCGCGGGGCACCAAAAAAATCAGCAAATTATTTAAATGAAAAACAAGCAGGCTCCCTCACATCTGTGCCCGGAATGCCTAAATATTTGAGCGCAACTATCACAGGCATAAGAAAATAATAAGAGGAGTGGAATTTGTGTCAGCACGGAGCAGGAAAATAAGATATCATGTCTTGCTGTCTGCCTGATGTCAGCTTCTCAGATTCAAACCCAAATGCCTCATCCCATGCAGGCCATAATGGAGCCTGCCAAACACTGGAGTTCAGCCAAAGTTCACGCGGCTACTACCACTAAAGAGATCTCTCTCTCTCTCTCTCTCTCTCTCTCTCTCTCTCTCACACACACACACACACACTCACACAGATTGGTTGCCATTAGATACATGTAATATATGTTTGTTTACTGATAACCCTGGTGTACTCTTTTGAGTGGTTCAAATCTGAATGTTTTATTTCACAGTGTGCATGAACATTTAAAAAAGGGACCCACTTTGTTGAATTCAATCTCTCTTATCTTGATGCCTCACTGCCAAGTTCAAAGCTGCTTCATTCAGATGCTGGTAACTCTGTCCTTTGGTGGAGTCATTTTTGTGTCATGTGTTGTGTTGCGTAATTGGATAACAATAAACTCCTCCCTCCAGACCAGTTCATTATCTGTGGGCACATCCAAGGGTAACACTTAATAATACATCATTAGTTTGCCATTTAGTGTAGTAAATGGCTGCTGATTCAGGGAATATTGCATTTTTTTATTTATGGAAAGTGTGCTTAATTTACCGTATTAGGGAATACTGTTCATTTGGCTTTACCCACAGTTAACTTCTACCTATGCTTGGTCTAGACAGCATGTGTTACTTGGTCATTCACCTGCAACTGTGTGTTGTTTGGTTTGGAGCAATCATCTCAATCTATCTTTTAGGAAATTATCACCATGAGCTGTAACAAACATCAAGATTGCCCAATATAAATATCAATCTGTTTCCTTTTAGTTTTCACTAAATTCAAATGCTGATAGGTCTATATTCTTTACGTGATACAAAATAAATCACAGAAAAGCTATTAACAAGTTATATCTACATGTCTTCACCCTTGTTACTTTGTTCAAACAAAAGTACAAAAGTTGATTCGCCCCACTGGAAACAGCTCCAAATAAATGAGTTTCCTGATTAGGATGAACACAACCTGACCAGACTCTACTTTTGAGTTACAGGCACTGTTTTTCTCTCCTTATTAGATTTCATAAGTAACGGTCTTTGGCTGCCTGTTGTGGTCAGGCTGTGGTTGGGCTGCAAATCCTTTTCCATTTTCATTGGCCTGAAATCTACAGCAGGTTTTCTGCTCAAGTAAACAATGTGTTTTCAGTTTATTCACAGCTATTTTCTCATTTTTCCCAGGGAAGTGTGTGCACATTCTCTTTCCTCCAGAATAAAATGAATAAAGCCACTTAACGGCGTCCTCTTATGCTCCGCTCTAACCGTTCGGTATCTTTATGGAATTGTCCATTTGGCCCACAGCACACCTACTAATTCCAGTGCATAACTCCAGATGTAATGCAAGGCTTCGGGAAATACAGCACCACACAATAGTAGTTACTGTCTGATAATAATTTACTGAAATTTATGACTCTTGTGGAGATTTCAGCTTTTAATGAGGTGTTAATGAGGCAAGAAACTTGTTATTGACATTTAATGCCTCCTGACTATTTAAAGACTAGGAGAAAATAATAGCATATTGTACTCATATTTACTGGGGCCATAGATAATGCTTCAGCTACGTTATATTGTCTCAAAACTATTAAAGGAATCGGCCATCCCAAACAGTGACAAATGTGACTGCAAACACAAGCCAAGTGTCAACACCTGGCGGAGAAGATGAGAAGACAGCATCCAGTGACAACCTGAAAAAGGCCAGTGGGTTGAACGTAGATGTCTGTCACACAAACATCCACCACAAGGGTATAACCTAGCACTACTCTAAGGGAATCAGCAACTTACAGTCCTTATTGCACAATCCCCAAACATGTTTCAAATTTTACAAAATCAAAAACATGTCAATGTAAACAGCATATCAATGTCCATATTGATACTTTTGGAAGGAACATAAAATAAAAGGCCTTTAATATTTGTTGCAATTATCTTAAGCAGATCATTTTTTTCCATCATTCTGCAATCTATTACTATGATAGGATGTGCCAAGTCAGTCCCTGCAGTAATACCTTAGATAGCCAGGTTCTGGCATCCCTTCCTTGTGATGCCTGCATGCCACCGAAATGCACACGCTCGCACAGAACATTCTGACCGCTTGTTTAAAGCTTCCACAGATCGAAATTCCACAGCATGGCTGGGTCTGGTAAAAAGGTCTGTGAGATTGTTTGACTTGAGGGTGTGCAATGGAGTGCAGAGGGAAATGAAACTGCCTAAACTCTGCTTAGGCTGCCTCAAATATCTACCTTCATCCCACTGATTCTTTTCCCTGAGTGCGTACGTACAAAGACAAATGTACACGTGAAATATTTTACTTTACCTTTACATTACCTTCAGAAGGCTCTCTTATTCATAGCAAATTGAAATTCAAGAAAATTAACATCTACATGTATGGGGTGTTAGCCTGTACATTGGCAAACTAATCACTAGTGTCCTAGTGTGATTAGAAATCTACATTAGTCTTAAATTGTGTACATTTGTGTTAAGTGACAATTTTCCCAGTAAGGTAATACAGGGGAGACTCCCATCAACATTTAGCAAGCACAAGGTCCGATGATGTTCAGCTATTAATGGTCTCTTGCTAGCTGCAAAATGAGGCTCCTTATCCATGTATTGGTGATCCCATGAGGCCAGTATCCATACCTTTGCTCATCAACTGTCACAAACTTCTTCCTTGGGGAGGTTATCTTGGGTAAAACATTGGCCTCCATATTCCAGCCACATATGAACTTGGGGGACACCACCTGGCACTGAAGAGTAGTATTGAAACAGCTACTAATATGCTTCTGTGTGGTCATCAATTCCAACTCTCAAATGTCATTCTGTGTCAATCCCCTGCCCTAAGCCACAGTGAAGAGGTTGGCTAACTTAAGCTCTGCCTGTACTGTGCTGATATGACACTGGCAACAGAGGACCAGGGTTTTGGAGATAGATTTGGAAATCAGTGTCTGGGACAACCACCCAAGAGCCTGAAAATCCATGTTTATTTAAATGGAGTCCAACTTTTATTTGATATCTTTGTATGGCCCAAACATTAAAGTGCTAGGATCCGAGTTAGTGTTTTATATAATATTTTCTTGTTTTTATTGTATCTGAATTAATTTTGAGTTCCAATACAAAATATCTTTGAAAAAATCAAGTTAAGTTAAATAGAATGTTATTGTAGTTTGAATTCTGGACCTCTAAATCAAGGTGTTACATAGTGCTGTTGTCTAAAGGATGGATGTTAACTTAAAAGTATTCATATTTGCAGCTTGAAATAATTTTTAAAAGTCCTGATATTTAAAAGGAAAAACCCAGAGAACGGGTTTAGTTTGACATACTAAACACACAATCAATGAAAGGATGATTTATATTGTCTGGGCATCCCAAGCAGACTCTTACCCTGAGTTTCATTTTCTCAAAAGAACAAACACAGGTCCCCATTGAGTAAAATGAGCTTCCATTGCAGAATAAAATGAACATCTCCAGACTAAGGCTTCATTATTTAGGCCCCTGTTTGAAAGTGCACCCTTGCCTTTTTCTCACCGGCATCTAATGCAATGCAGATCATAAGATGTCACAAGGAATACAGTTTTAATGATTAATGCATATCTACCATCCCCAGAAAGTATCATATGTGTCTGCATTGTCTTGGAATGCATCTCAATTTTCTCTGATGCTTTTTTTCATATTTCTGTCTTGGGATATTCAGAACCTCCCTTAAGTCTAGATTGTCTGTCCACCCTGACGCTGTTGTCAAAGATGACTCAGTATCACTTTTATGACTGCTTGCTAGCTTGAGATATTTCACAATGGGTCTGTTTCTTCTGTATTCCGTGATATGGACCGAGAGCCTTTCATTTTCAGGGCTTCGTATCGCTGAGTCCGATTCTCAATTAGGAGAGTCTGGCTTCTATAAAGACATTGTATAAGATTACAGCTAAATCAGCCCTGTGGCTTTTCCTGGGAAAACTAATGAAGTCCTAAAACTCACTGTGCTATGAGTGGGCACAGCGGGTTGGAATAGAAATACCCAGAAGAAACCAGGAGTGAAATATAATACAAGGAGCAAAAATCCTCCACATAATATTCTCCTGACAAGAAGGAATGATAACATGATCACTCATGGGGGTATCTGAAATCCACCATAGGTATTTGACCTACGTACAGCAAACAGGCTGTCTTATATGTACACATATACATGCATACACACATACACATTTATTTTATTCATGTGGCCCACATTTTTTTAAAAATCAGTGAAATTAAACTATTTTTGTACACCATTGCACATATGGTTTAAAATCCATGTGACCCTTTACTGCTGAGCATGCTTGCATGGAATGGAAGATGGAAAGAATTATTGAATCACTTTTCCATTTCACATAATGAAAAACTGCAACCGCTGCTGTTGGTTTATGTGTAATCAATTTTGAGAGTGGTGGGGTTCCAATTGGTCGTGTTTGCTATCAATCAAGTGCTGGCTCCAGATTCACATTAGTCGGCTCAGCCCCAGCCAGGATTGAAAGGGTTTCACAACAGAAAACAAGAATGAAATGAAAAGAACTGTGTATATTTAGTCTAGCGCCCGAGATCCTTCTGTGATTTCAGATCAAAGTGCAGAAACGGAGCCAAAAGCAACAATTAAATAGCCCCTTGATCACTGTGTCGCTTCTGTGTATTAAGTTTTGGAGTCAGCTGTAGGTCAAAATCAATTTTAGTATGCAATATGAAGTGTAGAAGTGTGGAAATGTTGAATCAATATTGAATAACACGTAGCCAGGATATATAAAGCGGGCCAGAGCCAGCTCAAATATTAATAGGGAAAGGCAACTGGCTGTAGCTGCAGAGTTGGCTCGGATAATCTGCATGAGAAAGTCAAATTAGATCCATAAGAGCGTGCTGAGAGCTGTCCCAGAAATGCAACGACGGCATGTATGAATAATATCTTTTTTAAAAGTTGCTTTTTAAAGACAGCTTATGTTTGACCCCCCAGTAAAAATCACCAGTACACAAAGGCAAGGGTGGGTATAGTTTTCGTCTGCAATGTCAAAGTTAAAATACCACTAAGAGTTAACTCTTGTGTTTTTTTGCCCCGAGGTCTGAATATAACTGTCTTCACAAGTGCAGTGTGAGGCATTATCCTTCCCATGATTCTTTGCCCATTCTGAGGTGTGTCTCTTTGACTGTGCTGATCTTTGGCAGCATTGAGCAAACTATGGGCCACAGTGACATATCCCTCAGAAATGAGCGACGGTGCCTGAGGTTCCTATGCAGGAGTGTCATTTAGCCCAAAGAGCAGAACAAGAAGTCTGAATCCACTCTGGAAGGATTTTTTACTATAGTGATCCTCTGTATTCACAGATGGTGTTCCCTGGACAGACACTTTAGCCAGAGGGAGTGACAGAATAAGTGAGTGAATGATAGGGGAACTCGGTTGAATGAGTGAGTGAGTGAGTGAGTGTGGGTGAGGAGAATCGGGATAATGAAGAAATTAAAAACAGTCTCTTTCTTGTAAGTATCAATTTACACTTTTTTGTGAAAATTACACATTTATATCACTGAAGATGTGATAATAACCACCAAAAATACATTCATTCAAATGCAAGATTCCATTAATGACCTAAGGAAGACAGAATCCACCGTCATAATTCACATTCTGGCAAAAGCCTTCAGCCTCAGTGCCTTTCTGCACATCACGTTTGTGTCTTTGACTCTGGATTCTACATGTCATTTTTCTTCCTTGTCTGAGAAAGTAACTCTTAACACAAAGGTCCTCTCGAAAAGGAGTTTTCTCCTGAGGAGCTGCCATTTCTCCCTGTCCTCTACAAAAAGGGGGGATCGGAGGCGGAGTGTGTCTGAACTGAAGCCAGAGATATCCAGCCCATCTCAGCGCTACCTGTTCCCCCCAAAAAAATAGTTCATTAGAGGAGCCCGTGGGGGGGCGCCCCGGGCCAGGACAGATCATAACTCAATGTCCCGGAGAAGCTCCAGCGATCCGATATTCACAGCGTACATTACACCACAGCTGGTATAGATCAGTGGGGGTGGTGGTGGGGGGTGGTGAGTAGATATTCACTGAGGCCCAACATGGATGGTTTTCCTCAGTCATCCTCCTGGAATACGAAGCTATTCTTATGTGTCTCTGACAAAGTATTCAGAATTTAGACCGAGCACATGCGGCTTAGTAAAGCAATGGCCCTGCTTCTGAGTGAAAACAATGCTTTTTGGGTAATAAAGACTGCATGGATGCAGCCAGCTCCAGGCTCCAAGTTTCACTCTTCTGAGCAACCCCCACCCCCAAACCATTACCCATAACACTTGCAAAACCCTGCTAATTCAAATTGGGCCAGACTCTGAAATCACAATTCCATCCAATCTCAGAACAGGGACTAGAAATGTGTGTGACAGGCTTTAGGTTTCTGGGCCCTGTTTTGATCTTGATTGAGAGAGCTGGGATAATTTTTATCTATTTATACTTTTGAAGCAATTTGACACTATTTTCCCAGCACATATCACTACCATATTTACTGGTTAGAGATCTAAAGCACTACTGACAGTTATTGTTGATTTCCAACAGATCATTTATATTGGAGTAATTAACCCTAGGATATGTTTGCCTTCATTTCATGGATTGGCAGGCTCTTTAATTTTAGGTCTGAAACATGTGTCATTTAATTTTTTTTACATATTATTACAAGCAGCTGGATTTATTTTGCGTTTTTGTTTACCCCTATACTCTTAGCACTTTTCTGAAGCAGAAGAAACTTTCTTCTGGAACAGAAGTGAGTTTCCACGTCATAGGCCACACAGTCTTACCAGAGCTATTATAACCATTGGAAGGTGGCTCATCATACTGACAACTGGTAGCCTGTGGGGACTTGGCTCATCATTGGTCAGCATTGTTTGTGACAGCCTGTGGAACAGCGGCCATCTTAAATCAGCCCTACCTCTGCAGGACAAGGCTGGTGGTGTACTGCTGCTGTTGACCACTGGCTCAGATTTACAATGTCTAGACCCGGGTTCTCCAGCTTTAGTCTGTATGGAGAGATAGTTTTTGTTGTTACTCACTACCTATTTGATCAGTTACAGAACTGAATCTGTCTCACCTGGTTTCTTGGGACTAAACCAGTTGTTGTTATTTCCATGAAAACAAAAATCAATGGCTGCTGTGGCTCTCCAGAACAAGGGTTGGGGCTTCCCTGGTCTGGACTACAGGGCTCTGGCTGCATATGTAGTGATAACCTTTACTCCCAGAGTCACTCGGTTAACCTGAAATTACAGGATATTTTCTGATGTGATACCTGTGGCCTTTAATCCAACAGCGTGGCTACCCACTATGCTGCTTGATGAAGGTAAAGCACTCACGCTGCTTATTTTCACCCGGTCAGTGCCATTTGACCATAAGCACCTTTTTGCTGGCTGGAATGAGTGCAGTATCTCTCCTCTGTTTTTGTTCCCCTTTGTTCAGAATGATGTCATTTTTTATCTGTCAGGTTCCCTTAGAAAAAGTCAGGTCTGTGTGGCCTTTCTGGTACCAAACTGATGACAGCTGCTAGCTAAAAACCCATGTGGTTCATCATGTCCGTCATTCTGTCTAAACTGCATGCTTGTGAATGTGTGCATTTTCATGCATATTTGCGAACCCAGAGAACTGCACATTTGTGCAAATGGCACCATATGACATTGCAGGTAAAGGGGGCTTGTGAGAAATTAATATGATTTATTTGATAATTACTCTGAATCTGTTTTGCATGATTAACAAGTACACCATATAAAAAGGTCACCGTTCAGCATCTGAGCCCTTTTAACTTAATTTTCAATAATGGAGCATATCTAGCTCTTTAGCTCTTTCTAAAATAATTGTAGTCATAATGAGGAAAAATGACCTCCAACATGTTGTACATGTAAGTAATGCAACATATTGGGAATGTGTGTGATGATAATCGGGAAATATAAAACCCAGCCCAGTTCAAATGAATCTTTTCCTGATACTTGGTGCTTGCTCAGCTTTGTGGACAACAGGTTCAAGACCTTCAAGTCCTCTATCTCCAGTACTCATAGCTCACTGACCAGCCACTGCCACTGACCTTCTGGAATTCTGGGAGCTTCAGGCAGGTGGTAATTAGATGCAATTACACAGGATGATTAGGGCCGTCCTACAGCCTCTTCCCTGTCGCTCAGGGAGTGGTGCTGTCCGGTCGTGCCCTGTCTGTAGACGACATCACTTCCTGTGGAGGCGGTGCACCATTAATCAATGAGCAGGGGAATGGCGTCGCTCCTCAGATGTTATCTGCGTAGGTGGCTGATTGTTAATTTGTGCCTGTGAACAGGGAGCCTCTCTGCCACCGCAATGACTATCTGCCAGTCAAACAGCCTAAGGTGCAACCCACTGAATACCATTACAATCATTTTTTAAAATGTTATCTTATTATTCATGTCACATGCTAAAAATCCCTTAAACTGTGAGGATATGGATCATGAAAATTTAAAGTTTTTTTTGAAATTGAATATATTGAAATATATTCTCAGTATAAATTATTTCAAGGAGTTTTCAATATCTTCATAATATTTTTAATTTTAATATATTTGAATTATATTTCATTGCCCAATCGGGGTTATAAAAGCAGGAGAACAAAGTAATTTGGTTTGAAATGGAGCACCAGGGAATGGGCATGCTATTGCATATATCTTCTTCAATGTGGAACCAGGCTCTCCAGTTGAAGATGCCCACCTGACCTTGGCCTGGAGCCAGTGGCATGGTAAACCACAGTATGGGATGCCCCACTTCAATGTCTGCTGATAAGAAAGTGTCCCTGATTACAGCCAGAGGCCAGAAATTGCTGTATTGCCACACCATGTTGATGCTCGCCGTGTTGATTACCATAGTAATTTTCATGGCTGTTATTTGCTCACCTGAGTAAACATTTTCACTAGCATTTGGGCGCAGTCATATTGAGAAGTGCCCTCGAGCCACAGTTTCTTCTTCCCCGTGGTCTGCCAGGAACACATCAGAGGAGCCAGAGATCAGTGCCTGTTGGTGCACTGTTCTTGCTGTTTCTCACAACTTTGGGGCTTTTGAGGAACTGACATCCCATAATTCCCTGTTCACCTAATTAAAGCATCAAAACTCATCAGCAAAGCAGGAATCATCTATTTTAAGCACATCTCTCACACTTCGGAGAAGAAACTGTGCACAAGCAAGGAATGCTTTGAGGAACACTAAGCACCAGCATAAAAGTAATAGTAAGTAGTTGTGCTAAAAATATAACCCCTAATTTCAATCAAAAATAATAATCCAAAACCACAGAAGTCACTTTACTGTGTTTCAGCAGCAGAGTAATCTGGTACCTTTTTTTTTTTTGTTCTATAGAACAGCACTTTCCATGAAGGCAACTTAGTATTTTAGATTGAATCCATGGGTCAAAGGTTCATCAGAAGTGGGAGTTTCGGGACTTATCTCAGGTCGAGTTCAAGGCACGTCCCAGTTCAGCCTGCAGTTAGCCTCAGCCTGGAGCACATGCGTCTGCTCTGTGTTACAGGTGACTAATTAGAGCCCATGTCCAGGTTACCAACACAGCCTGGAGATGCTATCTCTCCACCTGACAAGCAGGGGATTGTCATTTCAACAGAACCCAGGGATTTACAGCACCTTGAACTCTGACCTGTTAAACATCACTGAAAATGCATGCCTTTTTAGAATGAGAATGTCAACAGATAAAACAAATTATCTCACAGCTGGGTATGGATGCAATATTAAAATATGTTAAAATGTTTGTTGTAAACTGTTTGTATCTTTCCGTGTGGTCTTTCTTTAGACCCCATCTTCACCAGTCACTGGGGGCTGTCCCAACAAAGCATTTTTTTCATCAGACTTTTCAGTTATCGTATTCTTTCTCAGTGTCAGTACTGCCACCGGTGCTGTTCTGGAGGCAACGTTATGGTTGAAATGGAGACGGTGCTGCATCGGGCATGGCAGAAGGTTGAGTGTGCCGGGCCACGGCACGCCAATATGAAAGAGTTCCTTCTCAATTTACCAAGACGATAGCTGTGATGTTTCCAGAAAGCCAGCATTGGCTTTGATATGATCTTCCTTCCCTGCAGTTTCTCAGCCCTGATCTCAGAGATCAAAGCCAGGGAGACAACATGGGCATCTGGTCCCCATTAGCTCCATACACAAATGCACTGCTAAATGGCAGCCAGTCAGCAGCCCCATTCTTCTGAGCAGAATATCAGGTGAATAGGTGAATTTTCATTAGCCCCGTGCTAATGTTGATCAGTTCATTACACGGTCCGTGGGTAAGGAAAGCCTCTGTCCCCAGAAGGTAGCACTGCAGACCCATACTGTAACTGTCATGACAGCTTCGGCTCCTGCTGTTACAGACAAATATCTTTTTTCCTACCTGACCTGCATCTCATCCCAATCGTCACTGATTCCGCTCGACAGGAAACGTGCGCTCTGAGGTGCCCTGTGGCTACTCGCCCTCTTAGCTTTCTGGCGTGCATACTGGAGGTGTGCCTTTGACAGTGTCACCTGAAAGCGAAGGGTTCACCCTCTGATGTGTTATGTTCTCACACTGCCAAATGAAGGTATCAGACATATTCAGCTGGGGGACCAGGCTTCACATCACATATGTATCTTATCTGTTTTCAAGTGACAGATGTTTTCTAGCATTACATACTTATCACCATAAAGAAAATAAAAATGTACATGCATACACACATATATTATACTGTATATTTCTTCTTATTCTTTCAGTAGTCAGTATTTGGTTTTTGCATTATAACATGTACACCTACATACCTGCAACATTCTCTGAGGCTGAGCTGAGAGACTGAGACACCGCTTGGTCTATTGAGGTGCTTCATCAGGCTCCATGGTATATACTATGGAGTCCATTAATACAGTATGAGCAGAAGCACTCGCAGACTAGCCAACCACCTGTCCCACAATTCTTTCCATGACATCTCTGATTGGCTGTCGGACCTGCCCAGATGTTTAATTCCCCTGACAATCCATTGCTCGCTTCTGTCTGTCACAAATTATTATTATTATTTTTTTTAATCACTAGTGGGTGTGCTTAAAAGCAGATCCTGATTTTTACAGCACTCACCAATTGAGCATGGCATGGGATGAGTTAACAGTGACATCTGCAAGAATTTAATGCCTCTGTACATTCGGGGTTATAGAGCTACCCCCTTCCCCACACCAACCTCCACCCCTGACGGAATTTAAAGGAATCAGCTGAAGTGCAAATGCGCCAAAGGTGGCACTCGTGGGAGCGAGCCCAGGTAGAATAGATACACAGGCCGAGAGACTGACCTCAAACCGTGGCCAAGCCCATTGTGTGCTGTTAGAACAGGGTTGTCAGATTCTTTTCCTGGAGGGCCAATTTGTTTACTGGTTTGTGTTCCAAGAAATTTCCCCTCAGCTTAATTGGACTAATTAGCTAATTAGCTCAACACATTTACGGATACTCCTCTTCTGAAAATACACTGCAGAAAAAAAAAAATTCTAATAGTCTTGAGTAGAGGATATCCTGGTCTGGTGATTTTCCATTTGGAAAATAACATTGGGGTGCTCAGAAAAATGGAACTGGGTACATGATGGCACTAATTAAGCCATTGCGAGGAGAGGCCTGCACAGACACACAGTTCACCTGGAACGGGGTTCAGCACCTCTGGCTGAGGAGACAGACAGCCCCAGGTACAGAGGAGTCAAGATGCCTGACAGAGATTATCTC
This sequence comes from Anguilla anguilla, assembly GCF_013347855.1. Classification (NCBI taxonomy): domain Eukaryota; kingdom Metazoa; phylum Chordata; class Actinopteri; order Anguilliformes; family Anguillidae; genus Anguilla; species Anguilla anguilla. The sequence continues at coordinate 21,781,285 of NC_049215.1, read as the reverse complement.
CCCCATCACGGGAAACCGTGGCTGCCTCGTACACAGCCAGCAGGCGCCGTGTCTTTGCAAACCGTCAAAAATATACATCAATCATTTACACCATTCATCCTCGTCCTGTAGATGGTGTGATGTAAGACTGGAAGTTGCAGTTGTGGGTGGGGTGGGGGGGATAATAGTGATAATAATGCTTTTGCTCCTGCCAAGTTTGTAAAAAAAAAAAGAAAACCTGAAATTGATAAATAAAAATGCAATGAACCCGTTTTCACGTTCTCCTTTTTTAACCACTTTTTTTTTTTTTTTACTGTTTCTGTGCCGGTCTCCTCACCTGCCCATTTGAATAATGAATTATAATCACATTATCTTTCCCGGTGTTTCTGCTTTGTGAAAGTAAAAAGCTATTATCCAGTTGTCAGCTCCTGAGGAGAGGCTAAGCGCAGGTGATGGAGGAGCCGTGGAGCCACGCGGATGTAGCTCCGTGTCGTTCTGTTGACAGCAATCTCAGGCCCAGGCAAGAGAATCTGCCAAGGCAGCGCAAGACTGCAGCTCAAGGGGCTGGAATGATTTTGTTCTGTTGTTAGCACTGCTGTTCTCACTGTGGTTGTTACATAGACCACTCCTTGCTGAGACTCAGAGTCCCTGTAATTGCATCACCCGTTATTACGTCACATTAAGTTGATTGAGCGGCCCCTTTAATCCAGAGCGACTTACAGTGTAAGAGTGCATAAGTGGCATGTACCAGCATGTACACTCCTAATTGGCATATTATTGCAGCCTGTCGCTGCATTGCTGGGTGAGAGGATGCTGTAACCCTCTCATCACTTCCTCCTGAATACCTGAACAATGACATGGCACTCTGGGATTGGCTGAGATGAGTCACATGATGCCCCCTGGGCCAACTGCAGTTAAGTTTGCACGAGGAGTGCTGTGAAAAGGAAGCCTCCAGAATGCTCCCATTATAGCTGACCAATTGACTTTTTTTTTTAAAGCCACCTCACAATAAAATCCATTAGGACTGGCCAGATTTCCATGCGATTTGGCCGGCTCACAAAGAGTTCCTGTAGTGAATGGCTCCTTCCCCTCCTGTTTGCTCACCCTCTCGTTAGGCCCGTGAGGCTGTGTTGGCCGCCATCTGTGGAGTGGTGGGAGGTCAGCGAAATTATCTCTGCTCTCTGCACAGCTCTGCCTGTCAGCCGATCCCCACGTCACACGGCCAGCGAAGGAGCTCCTCTTTGTTCCGTGGTCCCCGTGTCCCCCGACCGAAAAAAAAAAAAAAAAAAACTGGATCCGCTTCCTCGGTTCAGCCTCCACAAAGCCCCCTCGCCTTCCCCTGCCAATGAAATTTATGAGGGGGGCGTTGGTGCAGACTCATCACCAAACGGCAGACCTTGCGAATGACCTTCTCTTGACTCGTTTCTTTACCTTTCTCTGGCCCGCCCGCGGGAGGCTAATCCCTCAACAACGCCCTGCGCAGGCCGCCGGCCCTGGCTGTCCGTAATGACCCCCATGCAAATGACAGCGGAGTCGGGGAGCCGCATTGTTTCCGATATCCCCCATCTTTATCGCTCGCCGCACACGCCTGCATCCGGGGACGTGCGGGAGGGGGAGGGGTACGGGGGAACGTGCGGGACGGCGTCGGGCCCCGCCCCGTTCGCCGGGTCCCAGGGCTCTGCCCCCCGCCTGTTCTGGCTGGCACCTGGGCGGGCGGGCAGGTGGGTCGGCTCCGCCACGTCCTGCCGTTTGACACAGGTTATGTCTGCCAGCTGGTGAGAACAGGTGTACGGGCCGATTCGCCGTCAAACAGGCGATGGCGCTTGGCTTCCCACCAAAGGCGGCAGAATGGAGTACCCCCCCCACCCCCCCCCCCCCCCCCCAGCCCCACCCGGCCCGTGCGCCTCGAGCGACCGGCTGCCGGCGGAGAGCGCAGGTTTTTTTCGGCGGTGCGCTCTGGCATCGTTCGCTGTGATGCCTCCTCTCCTCACCTTCCCAAGTGGCTCCTTGTCTATTCATAGCTTTGGCACTGCTCACGGGGAGACAGACTTACACTGATGGTGCACTGGCGAGGGTGTGTACATGGCAGCTCACTCAGTGGAAACCAACAGAGAAAAGGACAGAGAGAAAGGTAAAGAAAGGAAGGGAGAGAAAGGAAAAAAAGGTGGGGTCTTCTATTCTGGGATGCAGAACTCTTCACCAGGCCAGGAGATTGAAATGCGACACAATGATTGTCTGTGGCCCGATGAATTCCTAATTTATATTCATTTAATCCTGTTCCAGGAGTGCTGGACATCCGTCTGCCTTCCATTTCATATGAAGAGTCCTAATTGGATCAATATTTACAAGTTGCACCAGTGTGCCTGCAGTGCAGTCAGTATTATGCAAAATAAAAAGAGCTTGAATTTCAGCTGGATTGTCAGCTACATGATGCTGAATCATGCAGTGCTGTAATATGGTGCTCAGAGAACATTGCATAAAAGGAGGTTGCAAGTTTCAATCCCAGATGTGGCGTTACTATTCTAGCCTATGAGCTAGCTGCACTGGTTCAGTAAATATCTTGGCGTATTATATAACATTGCAAAATGAAAAAAGAGTAACCAGCACATTAGAAAACAACATTTCCCAAGATGCCTTGCAAAATAATGTCCAGCCACAGTCACACAGTCATCTGCTTGTACCTTCCCTGAGACTCCTTGAGTTTTTTTTTACCCCATTAAGGCCTCTTTCTTGATAAAATCCTCTCACGTATCTACATGGCAGAAGTAATATTACCTTTAACGAGCTCTCAGTCATGCATGCAAATTGATAATCATTGGAGGAGGAGGAGAAAACTATCACATAATTAAGAGGAAAAATTCACATCAGCTACTAAAAAACCAAGCCACATATTAGCCATGCACTAATGCTGCCTCCTTACTTCCTGCAGAACATGTGCTATGCTTTCTCCATAGCTTCTGATGCTGTACCGTCACTGTAGCTATGGAGAAAAAATGGGGCATTTTATGAAGGGGAAAATAAGTGTTTGAGAGTAGGGAGGTAGAATCGGGAAGGTGTTTGCCTGGAATGTTTTTTATTTTATTTTATTGTGGTTAGGTATGTCCAAATCCAGAGGAATGGCAGGGACAGAGGGTTAAGGGTGAGATAGGACTACACACATACCAGCGTTCCTGTCTCATATCCTGTCTCTCAGCATCAGGTAGTGTTTTTATTTCAGGAAGTGTACTTCAGCATGTCATGGCTGAGTTGCTTCATTGGTCAAACAATTCTTCTGCTGGTGTTAATTAAAATATATATATATATATTGTCTTGATTTCTTTATCATTTATAAATTGTGCAATCACAGCTGAAACATAAACGTGAGAGTGAGAGTTCACTAATCCCATCACGTTTGACCGCTTTTTAAGACGTTTCTCTCAAGAGAAATAAAACTACTGCTAGATCATTTATTTGGGGGTTCATCTAGCCTCATTTGTGCAACTGTGATGCATCCCATGATCCAGATGATCCTCATTGTGGGGAGGTGTCCTGTTGTGGCGCGGGGAGCATTTCCGTCAGCAGGGTATTCCTCTGACTCTGCACAATAGCCACTCCTCTGATCAAACAGGCACGTACTATGTCTGCCTACGCCAGCTGTGCCAGGTTACGCAATGTCCGACGCAGCAACCAAGCAGCTAATCTAGTGGAGTGGCAGAGTGTGAGGAAGCCTCACTCCTCTTCTTCACGCATGTGGAAGGAACCCTGTGCCGATTTGATGAAGCCACACGATTGATGAAGGCGTACGATTACAGATAAATAAATAAGCGGATGAAAGGAACAGGAAATAAAAAGTTGTTTAACAAAATGAAAGCTCACTCGTCCATCAGTAATCAAGTATAGCTCCAGCTCCCCCGTGTCCCACTGTTTGGAATAAGGCACAGGCCAATCAGAAATCACTCCCAGCAGCAAATTACTTCCAAACTTCCCACACAAAAGGAATGAACTGGGCAAGAGTAATGTTTCTAATTGCAGTGCTCCCGGTTGTATCATTGAGACGTTCTGCAATTTATTATTATTTTTTTTATTATTTCATCTAGTTTCTGGTGTCAACACTGTGTGCAGTTTCACTTGATTGTTTAGGGGAACTGGCCAAGTGAACCCGCTTTGGGCCCTCTTTTATAAATGGGCCAATGCATCCCTGCTTCAGTCCAGCCCAAAAAAACTGAGTGTCTCAAGAAATCTGAAAACCCGTAGAAATGCAGGATAGGAGAATAGAAAGATGTCATATTCAGTTTTTCTCACATTATTATGTTATTATACTTTCACATGTCACTCAGTCATCTCTCCCCTACTCTCTTCCCCCTTCCAATCCTGTGGGACTGGACAGAGGAAAAATGCACAGCATGTGTAATTATTTAACATACTGTAAGAAGATGGGAACTTGAAATCTGTTCTTTTAATCCCACCCGTGCCTTTAAAACAAATCCCACAGGTCTGGTCAACAAGGGCAGGAAATGACCTCTACCGACCTCCGCCGCACATGAAAGAAAACATGCATTTATTGCAAGAGAATGACAGGGCCATTTTTGGATTTTGTTTTTGGCTTTGTGTCTAGCTAGCTGAGACATCTTGGGTTCCAGTCTCTGGAGCAGTGTGATTCAAGTCCTCAAACTGAAATTATCATTTGATTATTTAAATATGCAGTCCCTTTAAAAAAAAAAATTGGAAAAAAGAAAGCTATTTCAGTTGTGTGTAGTTTTTACACATACATCCCTGATGGATTGAAATGATTATGATTCTACATGTTGCTCTGGGTGTTACCGTCTTTTAATATCAAACAGTTTTGATGATATTGGTACAGATTCAACATAGCCACAGTGATTGTGAACCTTAAATGAGAAAATGAAGTAATAATAATAATAATAATAATAATAATAATAATAATAATAAATAAAGAAGGGTCACTGGCTTCAGGTGAAAGCACACTGGTTACCTGGACAGCACTTCAAGTTGCCCTCCTGTCTTTTGTCTTTTTAATGAAGGAAGAGAGGGCTAGGGTTAGAGTTATGAAAGACAAGAGGTTTAGGGTTTGAGTTATGAAGGAATCCTCCTACGCATCAGGAAGGGACAGGGGGAGAAGCAGCTAGACTAGAAAAAGCTGTTCTGTTTACAGATGCCATTAATGTCCTTTTGGAGACTGCTGGCGTGCTGACGGGCGATGGCGGGCGCAGACGGAGAGTGGCCCTCGGGTCACTCTTCTCCAGTCTCTCATTTGTCAATAGTGATTTTGGGACACGGTCGCTAATGGGGCATTATCAACGACCCTCTCCCCCTACACCCCCCCCCCACCTTCGGCCCTCTTGAAGGTTGATTTATGCCTGCTGAGATGACATCAGCTCTGAGGGACCTGATAAAGGAACACTTATATTGGAGAGAGCAGGATGATGAATGGGCTACAACCGTACTAACTCATCTCATTACCGAATCCAGCTTTGTCCATTTAGCTAATGTTGCGAGTCACCATGCGCCCAGGGACCCGCGGCGCGGGGCCGGGGAGTTAATGACACACAAAATATATGCTGCGGAGGTTGACCCCCGCATAATACGAACATATAGGATTAACCCTGCTTGTCAGACGCGGCCATCGCTCTCCGGCTGCTGTTACAAGTAAACAGGGTTGAAAAGAGATATTTATATGCGCTATAGCCGAGCACGTGATTTATTTCGCTGGGGTCGAGGCGGGGTGGGGAGGGGACGGAGCTCTGAATTGGGTTGAAGGGGCTCCAAAGGCTGGGTGCGTGGCTCTTGGCTTGTGGTCAGGGAGACTTGGGAAAAGCGAGGGGTGGGATTTTAAAAGTTAGCCGATTTTGTACGTCTATTTCCGTGGCAACAAAGAGGCAAGCGCTAAGCACAGCAAGCGGAGGGACGGCTCCAGAAATGAAACGCGCTTCTGATAGCTGATATCCCACATTGGATGCAAGAATTTTAATAAGGCCAGGAAGGGTGGTGGGGGGTGGATGGGGTGGGGGATGCAGATGGTGTGTTCTTCTCTAGCCTCACGCCCAAAAAGCCACACCAGGGGGGCTCTGTCCTAGTGCTGTGTCCCCTTCAAAACAGCACACCAGAGAGAGGTACCAGCACTCTGCACTAGGACAGATGAGTTTCCGTGTTGTTGGCTGGTCTGATCGCTGAAACGATAGCGCCACTTTTTCCCTTTAGCAGTTTTTTTTGCAGCTGCATAGACTTCCCCACATCGCAGTTTTAACACTTTGGTTCCTCTCAACCCCCTTTCCCCAGTGTTCCTGACATGGGGGTCACTCTTTCTGATTTTACCAATTCCCGGGTCTGAGAAAGCAGTTTTTTTCCATGAAGCTCTCACCTCCTGATTTCTTTCAGTGATCCAATATTCATTAAAACAGGATTTCAGCACATTACAGGGGAAGTAGCCCCTGGAGACTCTGTTTGTGCTGCTGTCCCCCCCCCCCCTCCCAGGTCAGGAGGCGGGGGGGGGAGCAGGGGGCAGGCGGGGCACAGTCGTTTTATAGCTGCGACCAGCTGCTCTCTCTTCTTCTGTATAAAAGGTAATTACAGTTGGTGGTAACAAGGCTAATTGATTGCTAATTAGATCAATCAGCACTCCAAGCGTCGCCTCCGCGTGATGGATGGGTGACAGCAGTCACGTGACCTGGGGAGGGGCCGACGGGAAGCAGACGGGGCCTGGGAGGGGGGGGAGGTGAGTTTCGAGTGTGAGTGACACGGCAAATCGAATGTGATCAGGGGTCTCTCTGAGGTGGCCAAGCAGAGAGTCGAGTAAACATGATTGATTCAATGGCGATTGTCGGAAAGGAAACGAGGTCTGAATAGGGGGCTCGCTGTCGGCTGTGACTCCCTGACCGCACGGCTAACCCGGGACTTTCTCATGCAAATGAGACCAGTCTGTGCGTCCCTCGCCCATAAGGCTGGGAGGGGGGGTCGTCATCCCCAATGTCTGCTTGATCTACAATGGGCAAAAATCTAACAAATTAAAATCCTCTCTTTGATTGATCTCAATCTGGCTACACTGAGGGTTTTGGCCCCTTTATGGTACCTGAACGGGACAAGGAGAGAGGGATGTTTGACTTTGCTTGTAAAGTGTGTCATTTATCATCTTACACAAAATGAAAGTATGTGAAATGAATAAAGTATAATGAAATACATTGCCATATTACCATATGTTTTACAGGACACAGAATGCTGTGCAAAACATTTTCTGAATATAATATCACAATATCAATTTATAATAATATCATGCATTTCATCACATCTTCATGTTTAAAAGCAGAGGATGATATATATTCTTTTGCGATATATTTAATCCTTTGTATACACAATTGACTTTTTCATTAATCTTCACAGTCCCTTGCTAAATTCATCTGTTAGTGTACTGAGGTTCTGATCCAAGTGACTGTAAGAAAATAATAAAGAAAAGATGTTTTGTACAATACCACACCCTAAAGCAATGAGATGCCATTTATTTGGAGAGTAAGCCATGATGCCTGTCCTGAAGAATTGTGTGTGTGTGTGTGTGTGTGAGAGAGAGAGAGAGAGAGAGAGAGAGAGAGAGAGAGGGAGGGAGGGAGGCATAAAGAGAGAGACATCGCTAAATGATGACTTCACGAGTGTCTTGTCCTCTATAAAAATATTCTGGGATCTGCCTCCAGCTGCAGTTGCACCTCAGTAGAGATGATGGGACGTTGGACGTCCCCTCAGAGGGAGGGCAGCGGGCTGCTGACGGGGCAGGATCCCCAAGTCATCAGGCCCCGAATACTGAATTCCACCCCCTCGCCCCTGGCTTCGCTGGCTCCAATGCCAGGATGGCAAACTTAAATTGAATAAAAGTGCACATGCGCAGTTTCCCCACTCTGCATTTAGGAGAAAGGCAGGAGAGGGTGGGGCTGGTAGGGTGAGGCTATCCCAGAGCTACTCATTCATTAAGCCAGTTTTATAAGACAAGTCCTCAAATGACACATCATATAAGCAATATGGTGTACAGAGCAGCGGTATAACTAAAGGTCCTAATATGGAAGAACATATGTTTCTGTCCAAGAGTGGATGAGTCTTAGACTTTCATTACGTGCCATGATGTTCAAATCTTCTCCAGAAATGGAAAACTATCATAAATAAAATAAATTGAGAGAGGCTACATGCGATAATTCATTCAAGATATATCATTCAGAGTTAAACAAATTCAATAGGAGCTGATGATGTGCAGGATTGATAATGTTCCTTGCAAGCCTGGGTTTTACAGTGAGGGTAGCTGGAAGTCAGAGGGTATTATCAGTTTCAAACTGGCTGTCTCAGATTTGACTACCTATCCCCGTTGGTTGTAAATTATTTCTGATGCTATCCAGGCTATTGTAACAAGACTGCAGAGCCTGCGATGGCGATGGATGTCTCACAAGCTTGCACATGGTTTTGCTGCTGGCTGAACAGACCTGCACACTCGTGCATGCACACACACACACACACACACACAAGCAGCATATGTATGTCCTCTTATCGGTCTCCTCGCCCCATGTGGTGCAAGCCAGAAAGATTAAGGCCACGGGGAGGCCCAGCATTTATGCAAAGGAGTTGGAGTCATGTGGCTATCACTATGGCAACGGCACATTGTTTGTCAGCTGGCCTGGCCCCACCTCTGCCTCCTCCCCCCTCTGTGCCCCCACTGCCACTAGCCAATGAGCAGGAGAGGTGGAAGCACAGAGCACTTCATCATTTTCCTCTTTAAAAGTCAATATCCCATTAATAAAAAAAAAAGACAATGACATTTTATACCACAGTGCCGAGGGAAGAACAAATAGAACTCTCCCCACTCTGCCACGGCGTCGAGGTTACTGTGATTTTTCACCTGTTCTTGTCGCTGATCGGGTGCTTCACTGAAACTCGTCCGGTTTTTCTTCTTTTTATAATTTTTCTTCTGTCAACAGCTATTAGTGTCCCTGGCTTCTGCCTGACAGCCACGGATAAGAGGCGTAAAGAGATCTGGTCACTTGTGAGAGAGAGAGAGGGGAGGCAAGAAGGGGGAGGGAAAAAATGTGTCCAAAAATACAGCGGGGGTCATAAAAATTATTTCTGCATCTCACAAATATCAAATTGGAGAGGAATACGGCGAGAGAACGTTAACGTTAACACAGCCATGAAACAAAACCTGCGGGTGGGCATGTGGGGTCGGGGGGGGGGGGTGTAGGGGCGGCTGGTCCTAGCCTGGGATGAGTTACGATTAGGGAGCGCTTCCCCCCCCCCCACTCTGCACAGGGCCACTGAGCAGGCGGAGGATACGGGGCTATCGGGTTACGCGCCCCGCAGTCCCCCGCGACGCGCCCATTCTTACGCATGCGGCCCCAGCGCGGTGGGTGGCTCCGCTCCACGCAGTTGTTTTGGGGATTTACAGCCCGGGGGGTCAAAGGTTTATTGAAGCCAGCTAGTTAGTGTGCGTCTAAAAACGGGTCCTAACCCCCCCCACCCCCACAAACACACATGCGTACACACACGCACGCACCTGCCTTGGGCTGAAGATAGGACACCAGGCCTGGAAGGCTCATATAGGACTGTTTCATTTCAAGAGTGTGCTGATCCATTTTGCTCCAACGCCATTCAAGACGGCCATGTTAAGCCAGTTTTCTCCCTCGACGCTAGAGCAGTTTTTCATGGCCTCATTTACCTGGAGCAGTTATCCAACTTATTAGCAGTTCACAATTATCCAGTTTATTAAGGAATCGCAATAATGACCAATACATTTGACACTGATAACACAGAGATTTATTTACATATACCCCGCTGGTGCCAGCTCAGAGACAGCACAGGAACTTATTCCGGAAGTTCCTGCACATCCCTGAAAGACGCGACAGCGGCGGGATTGACCCCACCCCCCCCCCCCCCCCCCCCCCCCATATCCGCGCTCCATAATTATTGGCTTCTTTATGTTCTCACTTTTTTTTTTTTTTTCGAAAACACTCACTGGAACATCGCTGTCTAGACATCTCAGCTCACATGAAAGCGCTACCCTAAGCGCTTCTTCCGAACCATTGTTCAGTTCCCCTCTGTCCTCTCCCCCCGCCTGCCCTCCCCCGATACCGACGGCCATTGTCGAGGAACAATACGCTGCCACCCTCGCTTCCTAAACTTGTAGGGGCATTGGGACGCCTCACAATTACGCCAGCGGGGAGGCCGTCCCTGACCAGTCATGCCAATCACGGGAGAGTTCAAATGCAAGGGAATATCCCCCCCCAGCCCCCGGAATTTGCCCCCCTCCAGTGAGCACGGACAGTTCAAGGAAGCAAGTGTCAGTCAAAACACAAGAAAATGAGTAGGGTAACCAAGATCGCTTTCCTCTGGGGTGGGGGCGGGTGGAGGTAAAGGCCCTCGGGTTTGTTTGAGGGGGTTCTTTTACACACAATCTAAACTACTTAAGGCGAGGTAGAAAAAAATGGTGATTGGACACATTTCTGTGTAGCTGTCGTGGCGGTTAGCGTGGTCCAATCCAGCATGGCGCTCAGGAGCCTCTCTGAAGTTTTCCCCCGGGCCCGGCGACGCGGGCCGCGCGCTTCCTGGAGCCTCGTTCCCGCGCCGCCTCCCGACTCCGCCCGCTCTCTCGCTCGCTCTCCGCGCTTTCCCCGCGAGAAGAGGGTCCCCGCTTATCGCTCGCTAATGACTGCATCTCTTTCCGCCACAGAGGAGGTGTCTTTGTACGCTAATTTATTCGGAGCGGCTTTAAGCCTCCCGTCACAATAAGCACCGAGACAATAAAGCGCAGACAATGAAAATGTTAATTTTCTTATTATCGTCCCCCGTAATTATTTGTTGTGACAGATAATTGCATTCTGCACGTTTGATATCAGCAATAACCTTCTGCCTGCGTTGTCTGGGGGGCTTGTAGAGTTCTCCTCCTGGAGCTCTTCCTGTTATTAAGACAAAGAGGCGGCGAGCCCACAACCTCTACGCACTGTCTCCATTCTCCCCTCACCAAAGGAAGAATAAATATTATAGATTAATTAATCCAATCTGATTATAATTTAATCACTTTACCTCTTGGGGTCATTAGGGACCCTTTTTTTCATATTGTTATTATCCACTTTGTACGTTGGTGGGATCGCCATTATTATTCCAAAGCCTTAGTGCGATGTTTTGCAATATTTCATCTTTAATTGCGAGTGTGGGTGTATTACAAGTCTGGAGATTTGTCAGGTACCAACTTTGCCTCGGTGCATGTGTGTTTTTTTTTTTTTTTTTTTTAACGGAGTTGTTTACCTTAATTAAACAGCACTTTTTTAATAAGTTGATTTATATTTTGTTTTCATATTGCTTATTGTAATTATGGCAGTTATCAGTTGTCTTCTGATGTAGGTGCTTTGGGAGAAGGTTTTGCAAAAAAAAAAAAAGTACCCATTTCACCTTTCAACTCAAATATATGATAATACTGGGTAAAAGCTGAATGATGTATTAAACTGAGTCATTAATAATATGTCACTAGGTTATATGTATACAATATTTTGCACAACACTGTGAATCCACCTGTGCTTATGACACCATTATTTAAATCAAATTTAAAATGGTCTGTGAAAATTCTAAAGGGGTTTTAACTTGTGCTGGTGTTATTACGACATACAACATAAGCACTGACAGTCTAACATATCAATGGGTGCTATAGAAGTCTATTAATGAGTATTTCTAGGCAGTTACATAATTCTGCATGAAAAATTAAAATAAAACACGTATCAAATTCTTAGACAGATACCAAAGAGAGTAGTAAACTGGATAAAAGGATGAACCCACACAAGATGTTTTGAGCTACCATGACTCTTAAACATCTAAAATCATACCAGTTAATACCCATGCCTGTTGCATGATCCCTGCACTTAAAATGGTATAATACATGACAGAGAAAAAGGCTATCTCAAAAATAAATAAATACATTTTAAAAATACACCCACATAATTTGTGAATCTAATAAAACCATATGGAAGCAACTCCTGAAAGAGTCTTCCAACACAAATGATATAATCTGCAGTCTGTTTAAATTAAGCATATAAATGTGTATCTACATTGACAGGCCACTGGCCTGTTCACACAAGCCAGTCACGTTTCCTCACTGGTTGAGTGGGAATGCAGACGTAAAGACTGCCCCTGAGTCCTGATCCCTGTTCATGCTGCACTGTACTATTTTTTATTCATTCTTTTTTCATTCATTTGAAGGGAACAGGAGGGGGTTAGTATAATTTTTCTATCCTCCTTATAGACCCAGGATTACAAAAACAGGAGTTACTTTTATTGTGCGTCTAATATATGACAAAAACGTTTTATCATGGAATTATTCTCAAAAATATTATTTATAACATTTTTATGAAATGTCCCTTGTGGCTGTCATCAGAATATGTGGTTCTTCAGAGTAAGACCAGAAGCACAGGTCCCCTATAGGGGACAAAAATGAATGGGTGGGGTTCCATTACACCTTGTATATGTGTGTCTATATATATATATATATATATATATATATATATATATATAAGCATAGATTTTATATTTATTATTTAAAGGTAAAGATTTCTTGTACACAATTACAGATTTATCCATTTCTTGTTTTTTACATACAAATGTTTGTGTTTCTGCATGCGTTGGTTTGAATGGTGAAACAAAGAGTAGTCATTGTCACCTTTACGTACCATGGCAAAGAACATAGCCATGATATGTATGCTACATGCTCTGTATATAACAATGTATAAGGTTCCAAACAGTAAGCTGCAGACTTTATTAGCATGAAATTGTGAAGACACGCATTTTACAGGGACTGGGGAAGGGTTCGGCTGGTCTGAAGACTTGCAGGATTGAAGCAAACGTGGAGAAACCTGAGCTTCTCCGTAGTCAAAACATTGATTTCACATCTCCTTCCAGCCAAGCACCCGTGCTGAAAAACAGATCTCCCAGATAAGACACGCCTCCTCCTGTGTGAGATATATTTTCAGCGCGGACTTTACAAATGGATTGGAAGTGCCTTTTTACCCACTATAGATCTGGAACCAGGCAGTCATTTTACTCCTTTCCCACTGTAGATCTAGAACAAGGCAGAGTCATTATATATCTTTCACACAGTAGATCTAGAACCAGGCTGGCTACTGTAAATCCTTCACACTGTCTAGCTGTAAACAGGCATGCTCATTATTAGGGCTGTGTACTGCCAAGAATTTGGTGATATGATATGTATCATGATACAAGTGTCACGATTCAATATATTGCAATACACCGCAATACTACAAACACCACAATATATATTGAGATATTTTGTCAAACTGAAAGAAAACATTTCAAGAACACACCAAGATATTCATAAAATCAAAGTAAAAAAAGTTTGCCTCTCTATTTGTTAATTCTGAAGAGGAAAAGAGGAACTATTTTATGATCCAGCAGTAACTGTTCACATTATTCATGCCAATGTTTAATTCAAGTAGTCAAAAGAGTGCAAAAAGTCCCCGTAACATCAATAAAGTTTTAACAGTACTTTGTTTTTCAGATCAGAACGAGAACAAATAAATTATTTGTTTACAATGATAGAATATAATAGAGCTTACAGGATGTCTAAATGAGACAAAGGTAGGCCTGGAGCATAACACATTATACTGTAAACACTTTGGATCCTAAAATAGTCAGTGTTTACCTTCAAATGGGCAATAAAAGAAAACCAATTAAGATCATAGCAACACTTATATAAGTGACTGAGGCATTCTTCTTCAAATAAATAGTAAACTAAGTGAAAAATTAAAGCTAAATATGTTTGTTTCAGCTTTGTGATTTATTGTCATTTTAATTCCAGATTGTATGTTTATAAACACGAGAAACTGGGCCATCAATCAATGTCCTCAATGTCTCAACAAGATTTTACATGAGATGCCAAGATACAGAACCAGCACTTTTCCCCATTTATTTTTTTCTTTTTTTTTTTTTTCTTTTTTTTTTTGTCCACACACAGGGAAGAGAGCAGACATGCACAGTAGTGTTGCCTGTGTTTCTTTTTTAGAGGCCAGGCAACATAAAATGGGAAATGGTTAACATTAGCAACAAGTCAAGAAGTCTTAGACATTACCTAAAATGAACATACTTGATAACTATAACTAACTAGTAAGCTAACGTTACATGTTTGCAAATATAGCTTCGCTAACTAACATTAATGCTGAACGTTATCTTAACTGCTACATTACATGACGTCATGCTCAGAATGCAGATCTGACTGCCGCTAATGTGATTAAAAGTTGATTTTCTTTGGATTGTCAAAATCATAACGGGTTGTAAGCAATAGCATTGGGTCTTAACAACCTAGCCATACATAATGTAAAAAAAATGGGAGACTATATCCAGATATAACCGTTTAGAGAACTGTTTTGTAAAAACTCCATCAATCCTCAGTCATTCTGTGAGCACCTGTTGTCTGCCTAAATAAGTTCCACTGCAGAGGTTTCAGCCCCAAAGTTCCACTGCCACTTCTTGTGTATTGCAATTGTTTTAATATAGTATCGTGATACTCAACTGTATTGCTATTTACTTACAACCCTACTCATTATACCCCACTGTAAATCTGGAACCAGCCTGGTTCATTAAACCCCTTTCCCACTGTAGAACTGAACCCAGGCTGATTCATTGTAAATCTTTCCCACTGTAGAACTAGAACCAGGATGGTTAATTGTAAATATTTCACGTTGAAGAACTGAAACCAGGCTGGTTAATTATACTCCTTTCTTATTGTAAATTATACATTTTGAGCCAGACTCACCAGTCATGCTGACTAAATTGCAAAGGCGATGTTGCTTTTTATAGCATTATTCAGAACCATAGCAATGACCAAGAGCCATAACATATTTAATCCTGAATCTACCCAGACAGCCTAGAAGATGAAAGTGTGGACTTGACCAAGGTTTTCCGGGAAGCAGCGACACCCCTTATTTCCTAGTGTTCCTCTGTTTGTTGATAGTAATCAGCAGTAGCATAAAAGGTCTAGACATGAGCAAAAGTGATGGTGAGAACGTTGCCCCATTCCATATGTTTGTATGTGCATATGGGACGGGTGAGGTGAGGGGGTCTAATTTCGGATGTCCAGCTGGCCAGGGGGCTGGGATGGTGTGGGATTCGCCTGAGGGTAAACAAGCATTCCAGCACTGCCCTGTGACTCTTCCAGGGGTAATTCAAAACTGTTCCGCTCGTACAGGTGCAACGTGCAAGGTGTCCACCTCCCCACATGCAAACCAATGGCCACGTGACATGCCGGCAAGTGACATTTCGCTCCGGCATTCCGCACATTCCCCCTTTCTTTTTCAGTTTCTCTGCTGCTGGTGTCCATCTGTCAGACCAAGCCTCTGGATCGGGCCCTGGCCTCAACCCCAGATGCCCTGTCTCTAGAGAAGGAAGCTATGCTTTGTTAACTTTTGTGACTGAGTATTTATTTTAGTTATTCGTTTTATAACATTTCAGCCAGTGTTATGTGATGGGCCTAATAAAATCTACACACGATCATGATTCTTCAGAAGTAACTGACCACTAGTTTCTTAGCAAAGCATATCTTTTTAAGTTGGAAGGACTCACACGAGAGTGCCTAGCTAGTCAGGCTTGTACTGCAGCACCATAAGGTTATGAGCCTGACAAGTGAAGCTAACCGGGCCTTGACCCTCACGCCTGGCCTAATTGGATTTCTTACCTCCCACAGGCATGACAGGTGGTTGAGGCCAGGCCAGGCATGAGAGGAAGGCTGGTGCAGAAGTGGGGGAACCATTTAAAACCAGCTATGTGAACTCTCACAGAGGGCTACGACCCCTGACCTTTGATCCCCTGAGGCACCTGCACTGGCTGCCGCAGGCCGCTGTTGGATCTCCCTGTTGCCAGGAGCCTGGCCCTCGTGGTTCCTGCGTCCTCCGAATTCAGTGCCGCTTATAGGAAAAATTTTACTATGTGAAAGAAATCCCACCAGAGGCTTGTGACTTTTCATCATGTGGCTGTACTTTTCTCCAAACTAATGGGACACAAATCAGGAGGTCAGCAAGGATCGTATAGACATATGAGAGAAGAGAGTAGGATCTGCATGGACAGCAAGAGGGCGAAAGGCTGAAAAATGAGAGACAAAGCACATTATAATGAATAAAGTTTGGAATAACATGTCAGTACCTAAATGAGTTATCTAAATGTTTCCTCCCTAAATCCCTCCTCACTCCCCCTCCCTCGTCCCTGTGTGATCTACTGAATGCTTTTTCTTGCTGGTCAGTCTCCGTTAGCAGTTTTCTTGGACGTCAGGAGAAGTCCCAAGACTCGAAGAGACGTGAGTAATTATAGATTCTGTTCTTCTATGTTTTAATAGGAAATGATGCAAATCACACAGGACTTCTCCTGGTCACAGGCATGAGTCAATGAATCCCACAGGCAGCTGTACACTCCTGAAAGGAATGATATTGATGGAGGAAGAGTGTGTGTTTGTGAGGGGGAGGAATTAGAAAATCTGTAAGTGTCAAGCCGGGGGAAATTCTAAACTTCCGGGCCATTCTGTAAAGGAAATGAAGAACATGGGGAAAACATCAGGGCTGTTTAAGTCGTATAGGACCTCAAGAATAATTTGAGTATTCTCTGTAGGTGTTGTCTCGTCAATGCATTGATACTGTAAGTTGCCAAAAATGTGTTATTTCTTTGTTCTATCCAGTCACAGATCTGAACCTAAAACCTTCTGCCAGCTCACAGATGACAACCCCCCTCTCCACCCAACCCCCACCCCACCCCCACTTGTTGAAAAATGGTAAAATGTGCTAAAGCACAGGGCTTTCATAGCAGCTCTGACTGGCAGACCTTCTGTTCCTGCAGTTTTGCAACATAAACTCGTGCAGCCATTCACAGAAATTATAATAAAAAGCCTTTCACCAGTAATAAATTATCAGGCCACATGTTAATTAATGAAAACAGCATCTTCATCAGTGAACCATCACAGTAGTAATGATGGCTCTAGTTACTTTCCATCTGATTAAGCCCTGTGCAATCTTTATTTTGGTCCCAGCTATTAGTAGAGCGTAATTCCAACGCGTTGGCCTTAATGTAAATGTCTTGTAATTACGTGAACCACGTGGCTCGTTTAATAACCCCGAGGTATGCTTGAGCAAACAAACATCGGAATAATCATAATTGCTTTATTTCATGTGAAAATATATGTTGATGAGGCACAGCAACTGTATTTTAAAAAAAGTGTTTGATATGATTGCAGTATTAAAATGTAAAGTATTTGAATTAATTATAAAATAAATGGTGCACTTTGAATGAAAATCAGCTTAAAAATGTTAAAACTGTAAACCTAAAAGAGAGAACATTTAAAATCTGAAGCAGAGAAATAGTTCAGATGCCAAGTGTGGTGACAAAGCAAATTTACGGTCAATTCTAATTCAAATACTAATTTTCAATATTCATCATTACTATATATTAACATACTTCCATTCCCCATGGACAGTTATTATTTTGCAGTTTCATATGATGCCATTCTTACCAAGTGATTTTATCACATCACATTTATTTTCAGGGCTTCTGTCATGTTGGGGTGCATGTTAGCTCCATGTGGGTCATCTGGCATGGTGACGGGTAGCTTGTCATGAGTTTGCGAATGACACATGCTCAGGGACGCAGCACCGCCCCTCCCAAAACAATCTCCTTCCAGGCTTTGTTACCCTGTGGGGTAATTGAATAACAATTGGTGATAAAATGGTGAACGGTGACATTCATCATCATCTGTCTTTAATTACTGTCTGAGTAAGTGTCAAGTGGGTTAAGGAGGTTGGGGGTGAGGTGTTCCAAACAAAATCGTGGATCAAATCAAAAAATAGATGTTTTGTTACTAAAGATACAAAATAGTTCATC
The DNA here is from genome assembly GCF_013347855.1 of Anguilla anguilla. Lineage (NCBI taxonomy): Eukaryota > Metazoa > Chordata > Actinopteri > Anguilliformes > Anguillidae > Anguilla > Anguilla anguilla. Next base: position 21,763,426 of record NC_049215.1, on the reverse strand, counting down.
CAAATGTCCTCAAATTGGAGATTATTTACCCATAAAATGACTGTCAACAGTAGCTTTGAAAGATTCTTTACATGATTTTTAACATTTTTTGGAAGTGAATTTATGACATTTGGAAGAGAAAAGATGGCTTGCGTATAAACTATATAAATTATCAATTCATCAAGGCATGCTTTTGTGATTACAGTAAAAAGGGAAATATGTATTAGTCAAATATGTCACACTGCACAGACAGTTCTATAACAGCAGTTAGCATCAAGACCACCTTAAAATATTTTCTTTAACAAAAAAGTCAGTGTTGAGCAATGCAGTGCTTGTGCTTGCTGATAAATGAGAGTTTCCCTCAGAAGAGCCTGCATTGGAAGGCCTGCTCTTGTCAAAGCACAGTGAAAGTGAACTCAGCTCTTCTCCACTTCCTGTGGAGCAACTGCGCCTTTCTGACGCTCTGAGGTGCATTTAGCATGGCTAGAACCTTCTCATTTCCTCCCAGTGGGACAACGAGACCGTGCCACTCCCCCGCCCGGCCTTAATCTTCACACAAACTGCTGGTTAAGTGTGACCTTTAACCCCGCCGGAGATTTCACGGATTTAGAGGCCCTTTATGTCCAGCCTGTGCCCTCCCTTCTCTCCCCACTCTAATCCCACACTTTCGCTTGATGTTAAAATAAGCGTTTCCTGACTTATCTTTTAATTCTACACCACACAAAGCGCCCCAGGCTAACCTTTACCTTAGGATTCCCCCCCGTTCCACAACCCCTGGCCAGGCAAACAAAACTATGGGAAGAGAGAGCGGGGATTAAGGAAAGAAAGAAATTAAACAGTGCCATTTAGTTTCCTTTTATGGCGGCCCTCCTCCCCCCAACCCCCCACCCTCTCCACCAATAAATAAAAAGTCTTGTTTCCACAGCTCAAAGCTCATTGACACATAGGAATGTATAATTAAATAAAACTGTTGTTTTTTTTGGTCTCGTGTTGTTGCAGCTTGCAATGTGACATGCATCCCTGAGTTTACAGGAATTTTCTGCCCCAAGGACTAATCCAAGATTAGCTTCCCCTGCATTTAATCCTAATCCCAGCTGTTAGTTTGCATAAAAGTGAAACCGATCCAAATGATCCCAGATTAGTGCTTGAGAGCAAGCTGTGCACCCCGTGGATCCCTTCAGATAGAGAAGGCAATGCAAGCATTATTCCTCCCCACTCTTCCTCTGGATCCACTGAGACTAGCCTGCACCAGCCCATATCAACAGGGTGTCGACACGCGGTGTAACATTATATTCCTCTCCTTACAGAGAAGGCAGAATACATCACTGTCACACATTCTGAGATGATGACATGGAGGAGGGCAGGTAACACACAGAACTGGAGCAGCTAACTAAGTGGAAAGCACTTGCCTGGGTAAACGTGGTGTCAGGCACTCTCTGAGTGGATAATGAGCCGTGTGCATTTACCCACCACCAAAGCCTTCGACAAGCATGGTTATTTGTAGCATTACCTGTTCTATTCTGCTTTTTTTTTCTTCTTGTTGTCAATGAGCAGAGCATTCTGCCACCCATGCCTGAGTTTGATATGTACATACACATACACACACACACACACGCAGAGAAAAAAAGAAAGAGAGTTGATGTATTTATCAAAAAACAAAAGTCGAAGATGAGTAAAACGCTATTGTGTTCAAGCCAGCGGTTCCAGCAGCAGCTGCAAGATTTGTGTGCAAGGTGTGATTTCATTGTCACCATTTTGTAAAAATCTGCCAAAATCTCTGAAAATTTCTCTTGGAGAATTGCAGCGTTGCTGCCTTTGATTGCTGCTCGATACTTAATCGATCAGCTGCTGAGCAGCTAAGTCTAAGTGAGCAGGGCTGGTGAATCCTGCCCAAAGAGGTCTTCATTCCTGTTCATTACTCGCCTCCATCATCATACATTGATAAGTCAATAATAGGTGTGTGACAACAAAGAGGTGCCAACTTGAGGCCACAGCAGTATAAATCCCCATGCCTGTAGCCTCGACATGGGGAGAACAGCGGACAGAATGCAGCCAAGCCTGGGGATAATACACACATGGGTTTATGTATGCTTCTGATTAACCTACCAAGTATGGCTAACCCCAACAAGCCAAAAACACGGGCACTGACAACAAACGTTAAATGCCAAATGCCAATCAGACTCCGGTCTGGACTGCCAGAGAACAAGCCCTTCCTGAAAAGACTATTCTAACGTGAGCGCGATATCAGAAGATGTTCTGTGTCAGAGAGGGATAGCTGGGACGAGCTAGCTAATAGCACGTTCCTCAGCAGCCGCATCAGAGTTTTCCATCAATGTAATGAAACTTGAGCTGTCGCAGCCCAGAAATTCAGGGATGGTCAGGGGCTAGGGCCTGCAAGGCTAACATCAAAGGCTAAAGTCCTTATGCTCTGCACTTGTCCCTTCTGCTTTTGCAATGTTACCTACCATCATTTCTTTCTCTTTGTTTGGTTCCCTTCTGCTGTGTACATTGTCAAAGAAAAAAAAATAAATAAATTCACCATGAAGATAGACAGTACCATGACTCTGAATTCACTAAGCCTAGAGTGGGCTAAACAGTGATATCATAGGGAACCAGAATGCAAGTTCTGTTCCAAATGGGTATAATAAAAAATGGAGAAAAAAAACTTGATTCAGAGCAATACTCACTTCCTTTCTGTTTAAACACCCTTTTTCCGACTATTTATTTAAATATCATGTTCCACATTTTCACCCATACAAAAGTCATTTGACATTCAGAGCTGACACTTGGTTCACGCTAAGGAAAATTGTAGAGTAATTCCATACATGGAACATGCCTGAATGTCAGGGTAACCCACAAGCTCCCTGCTGTCTTTCTCATATGGTCGGATTTGGATGTGTGACAGACAACAAATGAAAGAAAATCTCTTTAATTGAAACCGTCACAGCAAGAAGTGCAAGAGAGAGTGGTCCTGCTCTGAGCAAACAACAGAAATGCACTTCCCTGTTTTGGTTTGGGGGGAGTGGGGTGGGGGGCTGGGGCGTGTTGATTGCTGGGTGTTGGGCCAAGATGAGAGAGAGCTGTCCACTGTTCAGACTCTCCTGCGCCTCGTCTCAGAGGTGCTTTTAAAAGAGGAATCACGTCGGATCATGTAGCCAAGCAATGTCCTCGGTTAATAGTTATCTGTTAGCCCGACTCGCACAAATGAATCATCCGTTCCCCTGACGCCTGAAAGCTGGGACTGGCAGCGGTTTTGGACTGCCGGTGCTCTGAGGTAGCTAAGCGTGCGCGGCCTGCTGGCCTGGGTTTGATCTCCGCCTCGACCGCGCGGGCGTCTGCTTCTCGTCTAGCGTCAGGTTCTTTGCCGAAGAATGGCGAGACTGCGCTGAGTGGGGAGCTCCACGAGCGCTGATAAGCAGGGGATGATGTCATCAGCAAACTCAAAACATCCCTCTTACCCACCAAGCAGCAGTGGGCTTGAGTGGGTGGCTGAGGTGGTGAATACTGCCGTTATTCTGTAGTCTTTAAAATGCGCTCGATGCAAAAAAATATGAAAACATGTTTGAGTTTTCTACCAAATCAAATATTTAAAAATAATATTTTGGTTACTGATGTAATGATGATGAATTATATATTATTTTCAACATAAAAAGGGAAGATGACGGTCATCACCCTTGGGAGGCTCTGATCAAAATGAGAGTGCCTTGCTTTTGCACATGAAAAGAACAGACACAGACATTTCTTTTCTCTTTTTTGCTGTGGAGAGGACATTTTTTTTTACAAAATCTTCAACATCTGCAGATACAGTGAATTATCTTAATGTGTTCCTATATCGAGCTCCGTAATAAATCCTCTGGGTGATTTCTCAGAGAAGGCAGACGATGCAAGATGATACGCTGTTGCCGCTAAACTATTGGATGATGAAAGAGTGTGGGAATGGCATGGCCCCTCCCCCTCCCCTGATCCCTGATGCATATCCTAAAGAGAATATGGCAATATGAAGAGGAGAATAAATGATTACAGCCCCTACTGTAAACCCAACCATACATCAGCGTGTTAACGGATGAAAGCGTAAGGCTGCATGCACTGAGAAATATTTTATATATGCCCACATCTGGCTGTGTTCTCCTTTTCTAGCATTATACAGATATTAAGAAGTCAGAGTGATTTTTTTCTCCTCCCTAGTCAGAACTTTAGCCGCATCCCCGGAGCGGTAAAGTATCTGTTCTCAAAAGAATTCGCTTGGATTTAATTCCAGTTTTGAGGGCAAGATCTTTAAGTTATTTTGGCATTGCAGAGAGGCCAGCAAAAAAGAAGAGCTCTTGCTTTTTTCATTTCATTTTTCCCCCTCTCAGCAAACGGCAATACTATAAATTTTGGGATTTTTGTCTTTATGGCTCATTCTAATAAGAGTGAGCACTCAGGAAACACAAAAAGAGGTGCTTCCCATTTATAAAAATAAAAAAAAACTAGAAAAACTTGCTGGAAATAAGAGTAGGTTTGCTTTTGAGCAATGCTGCTGTCACTATTTATGGGGTTTGTGAAACCATAAAGATGTTTGTACAGCTAGGACAAACATCCAGAGACTTATAATTCCAACAGAACTCACGGTGAGAATGAGAAGTACTGGGGAGGGAGAGGGCTGGGGTTCAAAACGTGTACCAATTTTTTCCTTTGGTTGGGAGAAGCTTGGTGCGTGAGACAAGAGCATTTTGCAGACAATGATGAGTGATGTTAACTGCATCGCTATGTATGAGCAGGACAGGGATCACCACATGAACAAATCAGACTAATTTCTCAGAAAAAAAGCAAAGAAAAGATAAAAAAGGCCAACCAGGCCTTAAGCCATGGCATGTCTATACAAAGTGAGGTGCAAGCAAGTCTGACACTAAACTCAATGGCCAAGTATGATCTTACTGTAAAGAGGAGCAGGCTTCACATGTGTCAGTCACCTGTGTCTCCTGCATGAATATATTTTCAAGACCAAATAACTATGATAACCATAATAAAACATATGTCCCTGCAGGACAAAAATGTTAAAGCACGTAATTCAAAGAATGAAAAAGAGCTGAGGCAGCCATGTTGTAATTGATTTTCTATGCAATGATCCAAACATTTGAAAAATGAGAGTCCCTTTGCTTTACCTCAGCTGAACCAAGGTGATGGTGGTAACTGATAACAGTGAGAAGAGTAATAAAGTCGCTATAGGCCCAGATGTCTGGGCTGATCTGGAGTGTGTCCAGTAATGTCCATGCACAGTTTTTAAGTTTGTTGGCAGATAGTGATTTGTATAATTTTGTTACCATAATACATATGAATACGTTGCAAGAAGAATATGTACACATGCACAATATATGCTGGGCACAAAATAAAAATAATAAATGAAACAGGTTTAGCCATCTTAAATTATTTACTGTGAACTCAGTTAATTCCGGGTGGCTTCTTTGGGTTTCAATAGGAAACAAAGTCCATATATCCACTTAGACATCAATTTCAAGGAGAATTCTGACAAAAGAGGGAGGGAGCACAAAAATAAAGAGATAAATAAGTAGATCTGTAGCTCATGGAACATTTGGGATGGAGATAATGTGAAAGAGAGTCCACGTCACAGATGGATGACAAGTGGCGGCTTGGCCAGTGTTTAGGGTTCGCTTCTACCGTTCGTTTGAGCGGGAGAGTCACGGAGCAGTTGCGAGAGCCTGGGTGAGACGCTGAAAGGTGGGCGTGGCAGGAAGCGGCCGGCTCTCTACCCACGTTAGCATCAAGTTGCACCGGGTCATGTGATGCTGGAAAGGGCGACAAGCGCATGAGCGATGAAAAAATTAAGAGCGGCTCATGCGCCCATATGTGGGTTTGATCACAGCATTTAACTGGAGTGAAAGTCATCCAACAAATACCCTTTCAACAGGACCCAAGCCATATTGCAGTCCTTCCCTGTTGACAGTGAAAGGATGTTAGAAGAGGGCATGTTCAACACATGACCCGTAAATAACCACGTGCAGGGTATCACATTTGATAGAGTCAGTGGCTCTCTGTGTTTCCATCCAAGACAGAACTTGGAAACAAGGCTGCTGAGTCCTGCCTCCCGTTCTAAGCTCTGCCCTCCTCTGGGAAGGCTTCACCAGTAGTTAAAGTGGTGTCCATCAGCGTGGGATCAGGCTCTGGCAGTGCACCAGATTTGATTTACGGATGCTAAGTAAGTCCTCTTGGCTCAGAGGAGCTGAGAGGAAGGTTAAACTGCAGGCCTGTAAGTAATTATGTGGATTTGTAATTAAATGTAAGCTGTCACTGGATCTCCTCCATTGATTATTTAAATGGTATTATTTGATGTTTAAAACAAAGAGGGGAAACAAACCTCAAAAATGTGTTGGATCTATGGATAGTCTAAGTGTTATCTCAATGGGAAAGAATGAATAATTCCCACTTGCGTCAAAAGTCACATTTCTGTACTGAGTGTCCAATAACTCCACTGTAGTAAGTGGACTTTTTAAATTAGCATGTTTTCAACTTTGTTGGGTACCCCCACAAAGCTTATCATGGCATTATATTGTACTTTATACTGGGCTGACCTATGCAAACACACACCTAGTTCCCTCTCCCTTGTAGAGAAGTGAACCTCTCTGACCATGCAGTGGTGTGACCCCCACCCCATTTCAGTTTCTCCTATTCATGAGACATACAAATGAGGAAACTCTGCAACTGAGGTTGGTGATTCTACACTATGCCACAAAATGGGCCCCAGGTATTTTACAGCAAAATATAACCTGCATAGTACAGTGTGACTCATCTTAAATAAAGAAATATAAATCTGTAAAGGCATGTATTTTCCTGTGGTGATTGTTTATTCCTTTTGCAATGCAAAGACAACTAATTTTCCCGATGATTTATGCTTGATAGCTTTCCTGGGACACACATGCACACACACAACACACCCACACATACATACCTATACACAGACACACACAACAAACTTTACCAGCTAAAAGTTGCCTGACAGCTAAATAATGCACACGTATTCCGAGTTACCCATCACACAAACCTCTCTCATTAATGCCATCAATATGCTGAAAGGCGCCTTGCCAGCAGGCTGTCCAAATGAAAGTTTAATGACTCTACAATGGGCAAGGAAGAGTGAGATGATGAGTTCGATGTCAAAGGCAGTTTATTCCACATGGTTCCTATAAGAATCTCGCACACAGGCAGCCGGTTCGCAGGGGAAGCGGGGACTTTGATTACAGTTACTGGTGGAGGTGTGGTTTATTCAGTGGCAGCACCAGACAAGTACGTCTTGATCATCTTGTCAGAGATCAGCAGCAGCCCCGCTCAAAAGAAGTGTGCTGTTTGCCCATGTACATATTTCACTAGCATGCGGTTAAACACACAGAGGATTCCTCTTAAGGCCGGCGGGAAAACCCAAACGTGTCTGAGAGATTGCCCATGACTCCCTCTCTGTAATTAATAGATTTTTTTTTTCATTGTCAGTTCTTCCATTTAGGACTGTGTATTTCAGTAGAATTAAGTTGAATGGGTTGAAATGTTGATTTAATGTATCTAAATAAAGTGTATTACATTCCATGTTATGTATGCTTATGGGACATGAATTTAAAACATGTAACTGCTGTTTATAACTTGTATTTTTCACGTTGGCTACACTGCTACATGGAAATTCGCCTTCATTTAAGTAGGAAGTAGTCACTGGAGTAGGCTCTGACTACTTCTTATTCCGAGACTGATTTCTGAATGGTATTTGATTAGCTGGAAATGCAAAACCACATAGATTTCTTAACCTGGTGAGAAATCTACAGGTATAAACACATGCAAGTTAGATGGAGGTACATGGATGAATAATGTATCTCATTTTCCAGTTACAAATCCTAAGTGTAGTACATGATTGAACTTTACTATTTTGGTGTTGCATGGGGCCTCAAGCCAAACCCTGGCAACCTTGAGTGGCAAATTTGCAATTAGTAATTCTGGGGGTTTTTGAAAAACTGAATTAATTTGTGCCCGAGGCAAAAAAAAAGCTAAGGAAAAGAACCTAAACAAATTCCTGTGAGAGTTTAGATCCTTTTCTTATGCAGCACAGGTATTTGTTTGCAAGAGCTCAATTTCTAATTTTCATAGTGTATCAGAGGTATGAAACCAAGGCATTGTCAAACTCTATCTTCACATTCTTTTGAATGCAGATTTTTACTCTGAGCCAGAAACAGAGGTCCTGTGATGGAGATATGACGGCTTCACCTAGTTCACAAATAAAGCAGAGTGCAGATTTGCAGGGACTATTGCTACATCTGGCACCACGGTTTCAATCCTGCCCATCAAACAGTGATCCAAACAGGTTTTTTCACATTATGCAGGTTGCCAAGTAACTGACAGCGTTTAACTAAGCAGAGAAAATATGTTACGGGCCCCTCTGAGTTGACATGCTACCCTCAGATGTTTTCTGAGATAGATGATATACCAGGCTATTTATTTTTTCAGTTATGTTGTTTGGAAGAGTCAATCCAAACCGGCGTACACCTTGGTTGCCACTTTCGCCCTCGGCTAGCTTTGACTTCCCTTCAAAGGTGACTCCGCCCACCTCAGAGAATTCTTCATTCTCTTCCTGTGGCTCATATCCTCATCCAGGTGTCTTTTCACCTCCGGAATGCACAGACAGACGTGCTCCGACATTTTTGATGCGCAAACATCGCCGCCCCGAAACACAGTGGAAATCCTGGATGAACAGGGTCTTGGGAACTTTACAGGAAGTCCAGTACACGCCCAGATATCATTTAGATCAGAACACTATGTTCAACTCATCATTTGAAAAGAAGTTTCTTGCAGTTATTCACACCCAGTGCCCATAACAGGGCCTTCGTTACCACGATTGTTGTCTGTGGCACGTCACTCATTATCTCGAAGATGGTAATTAATGGGGTCTCACAACCAGGTTTTAACATGTTTGAGTAAAAATAAAAATTGTGGTACGATAATTAATACGATAGAAATGCAATCATTAGGCACTAAAGTTCACATTTCCTTACATATTGGTTTTTTAAACATCTACAGAGTATGCTATACATTAACTGGTTCACGTGAATGATGAAAACTGACAAAGAATCAACCAGATGGTTAGTCAATCATATTATAGCTCACACATAAGTATAACCACAGGACACTGTAGATTGCAATGTTATAGCAACATATAGAACAACATGTACTGTTATACCATAATACAGCATGATACATTAGTGAATAAAAAGATATAGTTACGCAATAACAACCATAGGAGGCCTAGTAATGCTTGCATTATGTGGTCAGTAGGGAGAAAGAAAATGGGTCCTATCAGTAACCTATTGATAGTTCTAACAGCACATACATTTTGTATGACCATATAGGCTACATTAGACAAGGATAGGCAATCTAGCAGTGAAAAGAAGCTTCAGTTGCATTGTACTGTAATAAACATTAAAAGGCCATCAGCAGTATTATATAAGACTAAGGCCTAAACATTAATCAAAAATCTGGAAGCTGGTTTTGTCACTGGCAATCAAAGGTTCTTCTGCACAGCATGTGCACAACATTGACTAGGCCAGCACCCAAAAAGTGAAACAATAGGAAACGCATTAACACAAGAACCCTCCACCTCCGCCCGCCCGTCCGCCCGCCTCTCCCCCTCATAACGAATGGAACTCCCCCATCCGTAAAATGGACTAGAACTGCAAATCTGCCGGTCTTGACCCTGTCATGTCTCTAGCTAGTTCATTAGAAATGCGACTCCGTCGGCCCGCGATTCGGTAATTAAGTGAATCATTTACTGGCGGACAGTCCTATACGCTTCCCAAGGCAGTCGTTGGTTCTGGAGAAACCGCCGCCTGACAAAATGAGGTTGGCCCTCTGTACACAGATAATGAGGCTGGCGCCTGACAGGTGTGCCGCGATTAGGAAGTTTTTCCACGCCGCTCATTCGGCTACGGCCCTCCTCGGTAAACACACTCATCTGCTCCCCGGGCCCTTTCCCGGGAGAGAGAGCATGTTTGACGTTATTAATTGGCTTTTCTGTATAAGGAGTCAAATAGATGAAAAGGTTTATCAAGCTGAAATAATTAATTTCGCCCCCTGAATTCGCTGACAGTTCGGTTCTTCTGAAAAAAGGGCTACTTGAGGGTTTTTTTCCCCCGCTCTCCGCACTCTCGCACTCCGGTTCAAGCTTTCTGAACGGAAGAGGCATAATGGTGTTTAAAAAATATGAGGTTTTTTAACAAAATATAATTAAAAGGAATTTAATTAACTTAAACCTGCAAAAAGAAAAAGAGTCTTCGTTTTATCTTTGGCTTCTACAATGGGCAGAGATTAGTGGCACACATTATGTGGCTAATGTGGCATACACTTTATTCCAATTAATTCAAAATGAAAAGGGAAATTATGTATTTAAATAATAGCACGGACTGTCACACATATCTCTTTAATCGCTCCCCCTATCAATTGCTCCTTTGGTCTCATAATTACTATAATTAATGCTTTTGAAAAATACCCCTACGTTAAGCAGTAAAAGTTTGAGAGCACCTGAAGTTGTACAATGAGCATATGTCTACCCAATGGAGGAGAACTTCTGATTGCAGAAGAATAAGCCTGCCTCTTAACTCACAGAATCGCGATGAAAAGCCAAAGAGATCTGGTCTCATGAGCTGAGCCAATGAGATCTTCCAGTGATTCAATTTGTTAATTAAATGAAGGCAGAGAACAGTTTTTTTTTTTTTTTTTTTTTTTTAGAAACGTCTGGCTTCACTTGCATATCTATCTCTGGCAGACATGCCGAACCTGATATTTCATACTTCTTGTTTGATAGGCAGGGTGGTCTGGAGGAATTAGCGTGCCCATTATGAGAGTAATTTGCGAAACATCCCACGACATCAATCCCGATGGACTTGAAAACGGATCGATATGCATCTGAAGCTCTCCGTTCTTCATGGAACGAGTGCCCCTCATTTTCATTCCGGTCCATCTTCCCAAGATCTTTGACCCATAATGAAGACGAGCGCTAAGCTAGTTTCTTGTCCCAGGAATCTGAGCGTGCTGTATTTCAGCGTGATTATTCACTCATCGGGATGAGATAAGTACCTCTGGAGCAGTGTAAGGCTTTTAAGCACTGATCTGAAAGGGCTTTGCACCTGAGACAAGCACAGATGAGGACTGGCTGGACATGTTCTTCCATTAACATGTTTGTTTCAAATAGGAAGAGAAGGTTCATGTCTTTTAGTAATATTCGAGGCTATGCACTGGCTTCCGGTCTTTTGCTATTGCTAAGATTGGGGCCATGGTTGCTGTCACTTTCAGTCACCTAAGAGAGGTCAGCTTGATCAAGTGAACTCTTTACACTGGCCTTGTAAAGCTATATAGTGTTCCATTATACTATTTTTATTTTACATCGAAGCTGTTGAAACATAATTGCTGTTGAATCCACAAGATTCAATGCACGAGGGGTTCGGAGATAATTCCTACACCAGGCTGCATTCTGCGTTCAGGTCACATAGCAGAACTGATCCTATGTCCATGCTCATCCCACAGAATGGAGAAGCAATACTGAGACAACATTTGCAAGGTGTAGTAATTGCAAACGACTGATGGAAGAGCACTGTGTCATCCCGAATGCATTAACGAAAGGGATGCCCTTTCATTGTTGTGCTTCTTATGTACCAATGTGCGCACTTGTATGCTTTTGTTTGTTTTTGATATATTTTTGAATTTGGAGTACTTCAAATACTTATAATACTTGGTACTTTATGGACAGTGGCCTTTACAATCACTTAAATAATAATAATAATAATAATAATAATAATAATAATAATAATAATAATAATAATAATAATATGCTACCTCTAACTTGGAAGGCCACATAACTATAGCTGTACACTATAAACCTGAGCCCCCATCCCCCCTGTGTCCATAATGTTTAATAACCCACTTCCCCTAGGCCTCTCATGCATCTTGCATCCCTGTGCTTTTGAATTATATGAAAAGGATGATAATAGAGATAAGTGAGGGGGAGAGCGCCAGTCTCGCAGTCATATTCTCTGTACGCTTGGCTTCACGTGTATATTAAAACAAAACCCCGCCACTTCCTCCTGATATTACCTTATAGTCCCTCATAGCTATGCGGGGAAGATGGCCCGGAGGTCCGAAACTCTTCACATCTATGGTCACTTCCTTATTTTTCCTCACTTTCAGCCCGATCAGACAATGGGGTGGGTCTCACTGCATGTTAATGGACAGAATCGACAGAATCAGTCATAACAGTAATATTAATGTAAGAGGACACAGTGCAGTATTGCATTTATTGTAATATTTCCTCAATGTTTCCTGAATGTTTGCATCTCCACTTGTATTTCCATGCTGGCTCGCGTCCTGTACCGAGGATTGATTTTATTGTCCTGTGTGTCTGTTCTGAGGATCCATCATTAACGTGGGGGCGGATTCTTTTCACACAGAGGTATGTCACATGGTGACAGCAAGTGACACCATTGCCTCCATTAAGGCTCATTATTGTCTTTATGAATATACAAAAGAGAAGTAATTAGACTCACTTGCCGCATCAACTGCTGAAAATTGTTCCAAGCTATCTGTCTTCCATATGAGGTGTGTGTGTGTGTGTGTGTGTGTGTGTGTCTCAGGAGAACGGAGAACAATGTGAGGTTGCCAAAGCAGGTGTTCTTTATGAGCCTAGATTATGGCAAACCTGGTTTAGCTGACATATCCCAAACACTCTTTAATGTTTTCTGAGTAACGAAAGCCTTTCAGTCCTTTCTTCACTGAAGCTACTCTCTCACTTTCCCTCAAACTGCATTTTTGCTGTGACTTCACAAGTACAGCACCCACTGGGTTTCACTTCTGTAATATACCATGCAACGATATTAACAACAGTGAAGACAATAATCTAAAGTGGATTGCAATGTAAAGAAAACAGAAATAAGGAGAAAGAAAATGATTCTCTGCATCTCAACCTGCCTCTTGCTTTTGCTGCATTTTTTAATCAATTTCAACACCGTCTCTGCAGAACCTGCAGGTGGGATCAAAGAGAGAGGCAGAGGAAAAAAGCGACTGCATGACCAAGCATTCCTCTCTCTTCTTGACTTTATTTTCTGGAACGATATTTGACCGCTGCCATTATGCCACGAGCACGGACCCCCCGGGGAACTAAAGATTAATTTTTCAACACGCTGTTCCAGTGCCGAAGTAGCAGTATTGGAATTTGATGGACTAGATTTGTTCAGTCCATCAGTTTTCACAAATGAAAAAGAAATCACAGCATCTATGTGTTCCAGTGCACATCTGTCATTTACAGACAGGTGTGCACGCCGTGTGCAGACAGTGCGGAGGGGGGAGAAGGGTCTTCCCTTTTTTTTGAGCCTTTTGATAAATGTAAATAATGGCCACGGAGAGGACATTAAAAGTGTCGCGGTAGACTGCCCCGCCTATTGAAAGTTGCAGATGAGGGGAATGAAGGCACCAACTGTTTCGGCCTCCTTTTGTCCTCATTCGAAATGACCAATCTATTTAAATTAATTATCAGTTTTAAATGAGTGGCCTGGTGTAATTAGGGGCAGTCCCCTGTGGCCAGGGAGGGAGGGAGAGAAGGGGTGAGGGGGTGTGCTTCGGGGGGACAGGAATGATGTCCCACTGGGGATGCCCCAGATGAGTGACCGCGGAGGCCTGGATAAATCCCCAGAGTGCAATGGGCTTGAGGCCCCGCCTCCTCAGCGCTAAACACCTAGAAGACAGGAGGACACAGAGAATCCTACCATACTGTCAGTCCTGTCAGCTCCATCTCTCCTTCCTTAACCAGGCCAGCAGCTTCCCTCATCCTCTGCCACAGAAGCCTAGTATCTGAGCTGTAGTACCACGGCTTCCATTCTTCTTTGGCACTGGCTTCCAGACCTTTACAAGAGTATACAGAAGTCACGCATCAAATGAACAACTACAAGATGGTAGCTGTAAATGTGAACTCAACTGTTCTCCAAAAAACTCACTGTTATTCAGCAGCTGATTGAAGCTACATTAAAATGGACCTGACAATTTTTGCATTGAGATTCAAGCATTTAAAAATGAACCCCAGGGAAAGTTGTTTGTTCAGTGTTTCATGAATGCATCTGCTAAATGCTTTCAGTTTAATAAGCCTTGATGCTGTACGTCCAGCCACCTTTCCTTAAACATTACATCATTGCTGGCTTTATTTGAACACATGAAGTATTAGTAATAAAGCACGTTTGATGCTAAAGGGAAGAACAGTAGACCTCCATCCACTGTCTGATTATTAGTCCAGCTCTCTTACCACTGCCCCACAGTAGCACACATTAAAACAATGCATTTTCCTTCATACTGTATATAAATAAAACTATTATCATATATATTTTACAGGGGGTGGGTCCATCACTGCAGTTCCTACCGATAACCACAAGGATATAACTCCTTCACTCTGTTCATGCTCAGCTAGCGTTTGACCCAAAACGTTTGTATTCTAAAGCAGAAGCTGCTGTTTGAATGGCAGCTCCACTGAGCTCCAGGATTAGATCATGTGTACTTTGAATGATAATTATACGCTCTGCTGGGCTCGGGCCGTTCCTGTGTTCATTTTGGATCGAAGCCACTGCACAGGAGGCGCTACCTGCTATTGGCCATGGGGAACCAGCACCCCACAAAAATACCTCCCAACAGTCAACCTTTTCCTGCCTTCTCTGGACTGAACTCTGTAGGCTCTTTTTGCTGACCTTTGCCCTCTTACAGTAGCTTGGATGTCTTTGGTGCACTAAGCACTTTCACAAAAAGGAAATTACATGATTGATTTTGACAAACTAAGCTACCCACTAGCTAAAATAGTAAACATTTGACTGTTTTGGAAAACAGTGCTACCCATCAGACTGTGCAACACCAGCTGTAATGCTGAAAGTAAGTCATGATGATACATCACATTATTATAAAAGATTAAATTAGAAATGACTATATCATAAAATACAATGAAATATTTCTGTGAATTGTACTTTTGTTTGTTTTTTTGTCCATCATTTAGAATTTTGAGAAAATAAAGAGCCCTGCCACAATCGGAAGACATTTGATTTTAGATACCTAACTAGCTAGCACAGCAGGATTTCATTTTTTTAGCAATATAGCACAAAATTATGGGCGGGAGTAACTGTAATTGACAGCAAGGTGAAACACTTATGGCACACACACAGTTTGAATGGTTGGATCGTCTTGGGCATAGGGCAGCCAGCAGCCATTTTGTTTGCTGTGTCCAGATAGATGACACTTCCAGTCACACATTGCGAGATGTAGTCTATTCACATTCTGAACAGCACTCCAAATACGTGGAACAGAATCCTTTCTACACAAGTCCAGTTTGTAACTGAGACCCGTAAACACAGTGAGCATGACAGCTTTTTCTCTTCAGTATGTACTGACTGAATGAGAATTCTCTCACCGTTGAGTTGCAGTTGAAGTACCCTTCCAAAGTCTCAGCTATCAATTTCTGTAATCGATAGACAATGTTTTCACTCATTAAGAGGGCTAATTAGTCTGAGTAAATAACCAATTAAGAGTAAGGTGGTTAGCCCAGGGCTATGTTCAATAGGTAAAGCAACACAAGGGAATTGACGGGAGGTAAAATTCAGTATGGTACACTTCTACCACTCTTTCAAACTTTAAAAATTACACTGCTTATCATTTTCTGTGCAAATAATTGTGTACATTTTTGAAAGTCTGATATTGTTTTACTACATAACTCTTATTTATATAAATGACTTAATAAAGTGCAATGGCCATAGAACTACGGCAGTGGTTACAGAACCTAGCCAAAATGTGCTCAAGTATGCTTTCAGGGAAATGGACTGCCATAACGATATAGTACATAAACTTGTGTAGCTTAGCCATATTAATAATATTATGTGTAAAATCCTAAAAGATTAAAAAGTAAAAAGACTATGTAGGCCCTATATAGGCCAAGTAACACAGGCCTATTGTTCTGTCTAAAGAGGACCTCTGAAAATGTATTCATAGGGCGACATGCCAGATGAGAGCACTTCGGTACACTATTGCACACAACCTCAGTCTGGGATGAAATGGGAGGGTCCATTGATGGCCCTAACCGACGGGACACAGACAGCACTCGCTCATTTTGAAGAGCACGGCCACCCCCCTTGTCTGTCACTCATGAACAATTGCTTTTCTCCCTTTATTGCTTAGTGGCATAGGCTCCTCCTTCAAGCTGTCAATCATGAGAACTGATCCCACACCCAATAGTATTCCAAAATTCATTGGCTTCTCCTCCCTGCCATTCATGGAAGCTGAACCCACCTCCTGCCCTGTGCTCATATTCACTGGCCCCTTGTGTCCGTCTGTCATGGCTACCAAACTGCCACTGCCTGCCTGTCAATCAGTGCACTGCGTACTGGGGCAGTATAAACAATGGCAGGGCATTCTCTGCACAGCAACAAAGGGTGAGCGGTACTGTCATTTCCTGTTTTATATTTTGGACCAATCGAATCTGAAAGGTATCATCCACATTACAGTTTACTGCAGCTGCTCTGAAACCTAATTCCGCTTGATGCTTTTTACAAATTATTGAGTGATGACTATGTCTGTGTGTGTGTATGCATGTGTGTATGCATGTGTCTGAAAAAGAGCAAGAATGAGATATAATATTAGTTTGCAACAGTTTACATTTTTTAAAATCTTTTACGTAGTCTCTTTTTTATGTCTAATAAACAGATTATCACAAATACAATAAATGTCAATCAGCATGATGTCCGTTGTTCGATCTTTAGGTGCATTTTTTTTAACAAACCAGTAAATCGTACGTCTCTAACATGCCCAGATGTAACGCTATCAAAGTTCTCTCTGCAGTGACTGTGTGACGGCCAGTACTCCGTTGTGAGCGAAGCCCGTCTGGGTTTCGGGCCCGACCGGAAACAGCAAGTGGTCAGCTGTGAGAGATGATCCGCCAGCGGCCGGCGGGTCCTGGCCCCCCTGTCCAGAGCGCTGATTTATTCCCTGTGCGTTTTTTCCACATTGTGCAGGGGCGAGGACCCTCAGGAGTGGCAGCTCTGTTGGTGGTACTCTGCTTTCACAGTTATAAATTGCATTCTTTCTGCTTCTTTTACAAATTAGAAGCAGAGCTTTAGGTCAGCCCTGGCTCCTGGGCTGGGCAGAGGAGTCGACCAGATAATCTGTGGAAGAGCACCTTCTAGTGGTCGGAGGGGACATGCAAGTTTAGAAGTTTTAACTCACCAATGCCTTGGAAGCAGGATTACTTTCACATTTAACGTGGAATGCTTACAGTAAACCTTTTCAGTTATGATAATACAGACGCCCTATGACAGCAAGCGTATTTAAAAAGAGTCATACATCTAGTTCATATTTTGCTGTTAAAACTACTGATAAAACACTGTTATAGTATTTCAAACAAAGACCTGAGTTAAGTTCTAGCTAGATGAAGATCATTTGCCATCCTCTTCACGATGGCCACGATGTCAGTTTCGCACGATTCAGTATGTGGATCTGCCTGGTTAAGTGTTTCCCTGCCACGTTGTCTCTAAGAGCGAGATGTTCTGAATATACTGCACTGGTTTCTGTCCCTATTGGAATGAATGTTTCTGTCTATTTCATTGCCCACACTCATAGCACTTTGAACAGGCAAAAGAATGATTTCTCAAATGAATGAGGAAAAAAAAAAATTGCTCAGACCGCCTTTGTGTTCGACGTAATTGTGTTTGTGTTCAATGTAATGATTTTTTAATGGGTGTATTGTGTTTGGCTCGCAAATGTTACTCATGTAAATCAGGTACTTTTGTGAACAGAGAAGCTCTACCATTCATCACTTAACTTAATTTCCAGATGAAACATAATTTACAATTAGCGTTCTGTATGTATTGAAACATTTTTGAAAAAATATTGTATTTTAACGACAATGATAATATACAAATTTCTTATTTATTCATTATTAATATATAGTTTTCTCATTTTTACTTAGTACTTTTAAATAAACCCTGCTGGGTTTTATGTGTAGTGCTTTAGATGACAGTGCTGTGAAACAGCAGGAGCTGGAGTTTGCACACGGCCACAACAATAGGGACCTATCTACTGAGTTCCTCTGTCCACTCCAGGCCACCAGTGTACCCCCCACATCCATCATGGTCCGATTAGTCCAGTGTCCCGCTCTGACCCCCTGCTGACAACGGCCCCCTGACTACGGACAGTACGGATTCGCGGAATCCCGTTTGGACTCATTCTGCGACGGCGGCCAGGAAAATTAGATTGTTTTTGTTTTATCCCTGAGAGGCCTTTGTTTTCTGGCGTCGGGTGCCGCTGGAGGGGCCTTGGGGGCCATCATCAGTCATGCCATGAATGGCCTGTGAGGGCAGCTCCCCGGCCAAGCTGACACGGACGCTCCGCGCTCCGGACGACACTTGCCTGCGGGACGGTGTTGACCAACTCTCCTGACCCTTCCATCACAAACCTTTCACACAGGGAGTGCTGATTTCATCATACTCTTTTACACGTGCCTCCCCTCAAAGCGATACACTTCAGTTAATGCTGACCTGAGAGCACCAGCCACGTGTACAGGACGAGTATATTTGCCACGTGTTCAAGTGACAAATAAAGCATAATGAAATTAGCCCTCTCTGTGTGAAAGGTTTAGCGTGGAAGGACCAGTGTGAGTCTAAGCATGTGTGTACATTTACAATCTGATTGGCTATTGATCTAGTTTCCATCTTTTAATATCCTTCTTTGATAGCTTCAGGGGAAAAAAATGAGACCTTAAACCCCATTTCCATAATGCATTTTCTGATATGATACAGTAAAGACATCTTAAAGCACATTTGCTGCTTAAACCACGCTGCGGAGGGTAAAGAGAAAGAAAACATATCGCGGATTTCTTTACGCCCGCGGCCTTGTTTCAAGGCAAGAACAAATGAAAGGACGGGCCAGGCTCTGATATTCAGAAAATCTGCATTCAGCAGAGAAGTCCAAATTCATTCTGAATGACAAATAAAATGGAAGATGCTGAAAATACCATGGAGCTCCCGTACGGGCTCAAGGACAGTGTTGTGAACATGGCTGATCTGGACAGATTCAAGGCCCATTTCCGAAGCTGGGTGGAGACCTACAGTATGTCAACATCATTGCAATGGCTTCTATTAAAATACCAAGGAAATCATCTTATTTAATTTCTTTTTATGGTAATTCTTCTTTTTTTTCCTGGCTTCTAATGTCTTACAGTTAATTTCCATTTTTTTTATCATTAAAAAATAAATGACCAAATAAATGATCATTTGCATTCACCTTTATTGTGCTCTGTGGACTGCATTAACCTCTGTGGTGCTTTAATAATCCCACGGGGTGCTATGAAATAAATCCATTAGTGGCACTGATTCTTTTGGTATTCCTGCCAGTATCATAACATGGATGGCCATTGCAGCACCAGCCTCAGCCCTACTAGCCAAAAATGTATTTATTTATTTATTGATTTAGGTTATAGAAAGTTATGAAGATGTTGTGTTCTCACAATTTTGTCTTTACATATTTTGTCTGCAAAAAAGGTCTAAATTTGATCTGGACTTATGTACAACCTATCTGAAAAGCTGCAGATGGTGCTGGAAAAAAACCCTGTCAAATCGCAACCTTTAACAACCTTACAGAAGTATTATATAAAGCCGTTATAATATTTTGTGCTAGCTGGATGAACACTTGGCAAAATATTACTCTGCATGTGCACTAACTTGGGCCATGGAAATAAATAAAATAACAACACAACCAATGAGTAATTTCCATTTCAAAATGGTATCGTTTTAAGTCCCCACAAGGAGACACATTGATGGCACTCACTTTACATACTGGCAGGTACCTTGATGTCACACCTTGTCAGTGTGTTCTTCAAGGGGAGTGGATGGGGTTAAACAAAATCAAAATGGCTACTAATTTGTTTCTCCTCGCAAATGGTTGTCAGAGTTGGGCAGCTAAACGTTGTTATTTTAAGCCGTGGGGTGTTGAAAACAGTGTCCCCGCTCTCTCCCCCTCGCAATCCAGAAAGAGGATACTTCACCTTGGAGCCCTCCCACCCTCCCTCCCTTCTATGATCGCTGGCTGTGCCAAAGAGAGAGAACCGCTGAGAATGCATCACTTTGGAGAAATGTTCATGGGGTTTGTTTTGTCGCAGGTGGGGATGGGGGGCGGGGCTAGACAAATTATATGTGCATGTAATACATGAGTGTCTGGATGTCCTTTTTTTGTACGTAGAATTTAGTGGTTTCCTGGTACAGTGGAGACGAAGAGCAGGAAGAGACGAGCTCCGCGTTACCGCCACTGATGAGCGGTGACATTTACGAGGCGGGGCGCAGCGTTGTCGTTGGCAGCGAGCGTTATCAGGTCCCACCCGCCGATCCGCCAAGCTGTTACCGCCGCCGCCCCCGTATCCAGGTCGCAACCCTCAGTGGCGCCCACATTATTGCGCCGCGGCTTGGCGCCTCGGCCACGCCATTGTCCGGGGGGCAACCCCCTCGCCCCCCCCCCCCCGGCAAGCCATCTGCCCTCTTCTACCATCTCTGCAGCCGGGCATGTGATGACACTTCAGAGGCCCCCCCTCCCACCCTCAAACCCCCCACCCCCCCCCAACCCTTTCCCAAAAAAAAGAACTGTCAGCGTGACGGAAAGCACGGTCACAGAGAAGCGAAAGTGGCATGAAGGGAATGAAAGAGTGAGGGCCGCGGTGGTGGAAAAAGGGCTCACGTATGTGTGTGTGTATGTGTGTGTGTGTGTGTGTGCGTGTGTATGGGGGTGGGCGGGGGTGGGGATGGAGGGGCATGGGAGGCATTGCTCCACATTTGTAAGTGAACGGCAGCTGGTTCAAGTTTGATTTGTGTTTGTTATTGCTCTTTCTTTTTACACCTCTTTTTTTGGCACCGTCCATCAACAGAGATGCAATATGCAGGAAGACGGGTATGGACTCTGCAGGAGAGAGAGTGTAGGTCCTTGGGGAGAGAACTGAGGATCAGAGAGATCGGGGTGATCGGGAAGATGGGGAAAATATCACACAGGCAATACACTCAGGCTTGATATTCACTAATTATATACACGTGGGGTACATGCATGTATTTACATATAAATCCAAGTACCGAATCAAGACTTACCTGCCATGAAAAATGCTATCCAAAATATATACAGGCAGAATTTGTAACCTTGTGAAGCTGTTCCCCATGTGCATCTGCAGTACACCTTTCAGAGCAATCAGTTGTAAAATGTGAATAGCAGTATCTATAGTGATAAATGATATTAATGTAAACTATATGAACAAACATTAAATGAAAATATCATCAAACTAGTTTAAAATATTGTGTGGGCAGTGTCTTTTAGAAAAGCACAGAAATTTTGGCACATCCACCTATATATTGTCATATAATTCACAGTAAAAATCTAATATATTCTTGATTTAATGATATGCTAAATACACATACAGGCATTATGCATGTCATGGATTCTATGTAAATATTTATTTGACTTGTCCCATTCTCTTTTTGATACGAATACATTACTTCATAAAGCCATTGACAGTAAGTGATTTATATGCATTTTTTATATTTAAATACTTGTGATACACATTACTGCACTGCTACTGTTTTTGTTAGTTCTACCTTTATTCTTATAAAAAAAGAATAATAAATTTGGCTTTGGAATCCAAGGAGGGAACTGAAATAAATATGTCTGTGTTCTCTACTGGCAGACCAGTTTAGGATACAAATATCTAAAACAACTGTACATATAATCACAATGTACAGTTTCAGGCACTGCATGGTATTACCCAGCAGGCTCAACAAAATGAACCATTTTCCGTTTGATCTCCAGGGATGCAGTGCCAAAAATGCTCGAGCTGGGGGGTGGGGGGGGGGGGGGGGTGAAGGGGATGACAAAAGGCAATTGAAAAGGTACAGGGCATTCTGAGTCCCATTAGAGTCTGAGAGAGTGGCAGGTCACCTCACCAAGCCGTTGTGAAGGGGCAAGGCACAAAGCCGAATTATGAACAGATACATCATCCACCACCCCTCCCCCTCCCCCCCAAACCTCCTGTCCAGGCTCCTGTGACCCACAGCCACAAAACCGTTGACCAGCTCCCACTATAAAGACACCTTCACCTCTGAAAACATCTCTTTTAATATGCAAACATCGTGCCTTTGTGTCCCCACTTCCTGGTGCCCTTACAATCTCTCGCGCTGAAGAGCAGAGGGGCATCGGGGAGTGGAAGGAGAGAGGCATGTAATGATGGAGCAGCATTTGATTGCTTTCCTTTTCTTTTTCAGAGAGATGATCTGCTGCTTTCCCATCATGCATTGAGGCCAGATTCTTTTCTCTCTTTTCTTCAATGGTAGAAGAATCTGGAATTAATTTATTCGGTGAGTGACACTTTTCCTTTCCTCCCTGAACACTCAATTTGGTTTTGTCACTTTGCCTGACACTTCAGATGCTGTTTTAACAGGTGACATTCTGAATGATAAGAAACAGCATCGTAAGAAAACTCGATACAATCTTAAATTTTATCTTTATTGGTGCAGTGAATTTTCAACCAATAATGATTGTGGTATCACAGTATTAACACTCAAACAAAATTCCTCAGCTTTCAAACACTTTTAAAATGTCATGTAATGCCACACAATCACAACAACTACAGGTAGGCTACACATACAATATTAACATTATTGCTATTCCCAGTAAAACAGGAATGTTTGCGCGGATACTGGCAGCCACAGACTGTGGATCTTTTAAAGCAGAGGACTCTCTTGGCTATAAATTCTTCCGCTAACAAGCTTCCCCCCTCAGGCCTATTCCATTAATACAGCTAATCTTCTCGGAGGAACCCATGCATAAGTGTAAGTTATTGTCTGGGCAGTGACCTCTCAGTGAAATCCTTCCCTCTTGCTGCTTCAGAGACATGGGCAGCAGTGCCCCCGCCAGCCAGGTGAACGCGACCTTCCAAATCACGTCCCATCTGTGCTTCATCGTATTGGCCCTGCTTGAAAAAGCATGAGGGTGGCTGCGCTCACTGAGGTAAAGGTAACATTGTCACTCCTTTAAAAGCCACAATAAATGTACAAAAGTATATTGTATTGACTCTGAATCATTTTTATTTTTTATTGTTTGCTGGATATGTCGTAATTACGAGATCACATAATTTTGAGAAAAGATCTCGTAATTTCGAGAAAATACCCTGTAACTACAAGAAAAAGATTTTATCATTTCAAGAAAATATATGATAATCACTGGAAAGGATTTCATAATTATGAGAAACGTGGCCTTGTGAAATGAAGCATGCGTGAAAAGATCGGTTGATTGATCTGTAGGTCTACCCTGCTGAAAATTCCAGTTTAAACCAGCCTAAACTGGTTAAGGTGGTTAAGGGTGTATTTTTGACACATCTAGCTGGTTAGTACAGAACTTAAAACAAAGGCATTTCTACAGTTCTTATTTATCTTTATTTATGAAATCCTATAGCAGGGGTCCTCAATCTTATCCAGAAAGGGCCGGTGTGGGTGCAGGCTTTTGTTCCAACCAAGCAGTTACACACCTGATTCTACTAATCAAGATCCTTTGCAGAGAAGACTCTAGTGTTTGATTAGCAGAATCAGGTGTGTAACTGCTTGGTTGGAACAAAAGCCTGCACCCACACCGGCCCTTTCTGGATAAGATTGAGGACCCCTGTCCTATAGTCAGCGATTTTTCCACCTTTTTGGCTGGACCGCAACAGTGGGACCAGCCCTACAAACGCAAATGTCTGTAACTGAGTGACTGAGTGATAAAGTTACACCATTGGTCGGCCAGATGACGTGTATCATGACAATCAAATAAACAACAACGCAAGTACAGCATTTTCAAAAAAGCAAAAGATAGATTTAACTAGCTAACGTTAAGTTAGATAGATTTTACAGTTTAAATAAACATTTTCAATGT
This sequence comes from Anguilla anguilla, assembly GCF_013347855.1. NCBI lineage: Eukaryota > Metazoa > Chordata > Actinopteri > Anguilliformes > Anguillidae > Anguilla > Anguilla anguilla. Next base: position 21,739,477 of record NC_049215.1, on the reverse strand, counting down.
ATTCTCTATTGATGTTCATGACCAACTAATTCTTATTAATATGAATAATATATAGTGAAATTAATGTTACATTAGCTAGGTAACGTAAACAGATTTGCAACTGAAATAGGTGAAATATCGCTAACAACCTGTACCTAGTTATGTAGGAAGAAAATGTCCTTGTTATCCTCCAGTGGTCATTTTTTCAGTACTTTCGCAATTTTTTTTGCCGGCAAATAAGTCAGAGGTGGCCCAGCGCTAGCTTTTGGTTGCTAAGGGGACCTGTATCGACCACCCCATATAAATGAATGGAACTTGACATAAATTTGCTAGCATACTGTCTTGCGTATTTGAGGTTAATATGAGAAAGGGTGGTTGCTATCGGCACGTCCAGGAATCCATATATATTCACAGTTGTAACCCAAGTCGCAGGACGCAAAATAGCTGTTAGGAAAGCAGTTTGAAATTATGAAGCAACGTCTGCGCCATTGGGTTTAGTGGGTCGCGATGAAATAATTCCGAGCGTGTTGCTTGTCTTAAAGTTGATATAGTAAATAAGGCTGTATTAATATAAGTAAATGTATATGTATGAAGTTGGTTTTTCACATTTAAACAGTTTATTATGTGTATTTTTACAGGACTTACATTTTAATAGGACATACGATGTCCACTTCTCTCTAATAAATTATGAAGTAAATACACTAGCGGTTCAGGTGGTCGATACACGTCCTGCCCCTTGGGTGGTCGATAATGTGCTCTCGCTCTAATGTTACTTTTGCTAGAGAGGGGCTCAAGGTTCTTAGCTATGCCCCAAAGTTTTGAATGGAAAGAAATGCCTTCTAGTTCTAAAATATGTAACATTAGTGTTGGCTACTGCAATATTTGAATGTTCTTACTGGTTGAGTGATCAAATATTTGTGATGTGAGAGAATTATCTAACGTTACTCATCCTCAAATGTAACCTTATTAGACAAGTACACAGGCACTCTGATTGTGTTTTCCATGATTTTTAGCATTTTTATTTGGTAACTGTCAAATAACATAGCCTACAATAGCCAATCAAGAGAAATAAAAATATATAAATATAAAATATGGATCAAATCAAAGTTGAAAATATAATAAAGGTAGCCTATTGCAAGCTCAACAAATGAGAAACTACAGTCAAGAAAAGTGATAATAATATGAATAGAGAATAATGTAAATAAATACGTAAATAGGTAAATAAACAAAATTAAAATACAAAACCCCTCTGGGATTTCAGTTGGTTACACTAACAAATGTAGGCTCTATAGCCTATATATTCTACATACTGACTAATTTGCAAATTGGCATTTATGAAGAGCATTTGTCTAACTTTTTATGCAACTATACAAAGCTGGGACCTCATCAGTCATCACCACCGATATAATTTTAATTCAAGTTTCATACTATACATACTATAGCTACCAGTTAGCTCCGCCCACTTTCTCAGAGTCCTAGGCGGCACAGCAAGATTAAGACTGATATTGCAGAATCAATCTCGTTACGATTGCTAAAAATGTTTAAGTGTTATAGTCGTACACTGTGCCTAGCAGTAGCTTTTGTTTTGATAGTTCTTGAACTAAAAGTGAATTCACACCATGCGAGAGTTGGCTGTGTGTGGGAAAGACGTTGCGCTGACTAGAGCTGTTAACCTCGCTGGTTAAGGAGCACATGTTCTTTTAAAAAGGAAGCTTGATCTAGTAGTAACTAAGTGGGAGAAAATAAATACAGTCCCTCAAGACTGTTATGCTGCATTGTTGTGAGCACCTACGTTTTGCCAGGAGCTGTAAGTGTATAATTCAAGCTAGAGCCGGAGAGGGAGGACTAAAAAGTGAATACTATATTCAGCAAGTGTTTTATTAATGGTCAGCTATGCGAAAATAACCCAAATGGCTCGAAAAAGTTGAAAGTTTCATTTTTATGTACTGCTCAAATGTACTGATACATTTTAAAGAATCAAACTTCCCAACACTATGGCGCCCAGAGTGAAAGTTTACAAATTGGCTGGAAGGTAGTGCTTGGTTTGGAAAAAAATAGTTCCAAATGAAATAGAAGAGTGTGCTGGTTCAGAATGATTTTTAAATTTATGAAGAATCAGTAGAGAAGACTGCTATGAATACACTTTGAGCTTCCCATTGTCAAAAGATACGTTTCTCGTGGTTTATCAAGGCTACAAAATTTGCCCCCAATGTATTCATATGGGAGCCATGGCTGAGGCTGCAACAAAAAGGAATAAAACTCTTTTTAAGCAAAGTTTTGTTCTTCACTACTCACAATTATGCAAGATTATCCAAAGATAGAGCCTGGATTCAAAAATATCAAACTTATCCTTTAACGTAGGGAAATGTTACTTACAAAATTTAATATGGTAGAAATACTGCATAACAAAAGATTGTAACTTTATCAAGAACAGTGATGGTGAAGCTAGCCAAAGTTGTAGAGGCAACAAGATACAATCAATGCATCTGTCATGTATGACAAGAGATTACCAGTGCCATGTTACTTTAAAAAAACTTTTTATCCTGTCAACAGCTATAAAATATGAATAGTAATTGCACAACAGCAATAACAGTAAAAACGACATAGAGCAATGAGAGTCTTTATGATTTGGGGTGACTCTTGAAGTATTTCATTCATTTGCTGTTCCATCAACAAAAATACCTCCAATCAGGACTATTTCATAAAAAAGGATCTAGAGGTTATGATGGAGATAGAGCAGCTGAAAGGTTTTGATTGGCAGGTGAGCTGAACTCAAAAAAGCCTTCCCTGTGTGTGCACGAGCTAGCGATAGATTGTAATCGTTATGGTTTTTACTCATCGTCATCGTTCTCAATAGGCACTGGGCCTTTACAGTATATGAAATTGGACAGGATTTATATCAGGGAGTCCAGACATGAAGCCACAAGAAATGCTCAGCAAAATACACTCTAAAGGTCACTGTTCATCACAGTAACCTATCTGTCGGCTGGTCTCAGGTAAACAGATACTGTACGTGGGTATTAATAAACAGCCATTTAAAAATGTATTGAAAGAGCCCTGGTAACATGATAAAAACGGTATGACAACTGCGGCTTTTTCTCTGTGAATTTATGTTTGTACATGGTTCAGGGTGAGTGAGTAAATTAGTTTACCCTTTTGTGGAGACTGGAGCAAGGTGAGGCTTGCCATATTTCATTTGCTAATTGAATTAATGAAAAGTGGACATATTCTGGGGATGGATAATTGAAACCCTCAACCTGTGGTCCAACAGGTAAAAAATGAACCAAGGACAAATATTTGGCTGTAACTGTACTTTGGTTTATAATCCACCAAAAGTATTTCCCTGAGATTGATGTGTGTCCTTTTCTTACCACAGTAACATTTCAAGTGGCTCCTTCAATACATTTACATTAAACAGTGACTATAGAATATACTGATCTTAAGTACTACAAAATGCTCTTTACATTATTTGGGGTAATTTAAAAAGATTTCTTTGTATTTTATTCAAATATTGAGAGTGATTTAAAGTTTAGTTTTGTAAAAATAAAAATAAAGGCACTGTGATGTGCAGGACAGGGAACTAAGCTGAGTTAGGGAAGATCGTGGGAGGTATGAGCCATCCTCTCCTCAAGGGAGCAGGAGGAGTCGAAAAGTCTCTTTCCACCTCTGGGCAGTGTGGGCGGGGGGTGAGGGGGGGAGAAAACTGGAAAAAGTTAATGACGTCGTCCGTGGTGGAGGGGAGGGGGTGTCTGCTCATGAGGGCCTACAGAAACTGTTGGACCCAATACTGGTTTAACCCCGCGTGAGCCATTTTATTTACCCCCGTGAGCTCAGACGGACCTTTTGAGTCTGGAGGGCTCGCGAACAGGGTGGTAAAGGCGAGGAAAAGGAGATTGAGGGGTGCTGGGGGGGGCAGAGATATGATGAATGTAGCAGATGAAAATGAAGGGAGGAGTGGCACGCTGCCAAGGCCCCTCTCACCCCTGTGCGTTTTCAAAGAGCGCGAGGCTGCTGGGAGGCACAATTCACCATGACCAACAGCAGATGCGCTCCCCAGACACCTCTCCCTCTCTCTCTCTCTCTCTCTCTCTTTCTGTCTTCCCCTTCCTTATTCTCCCCTCCTGTATCCTCCTCTCAGCTCAGCTCCACAACCTCTACACTTTCTGTGGAGCACAACTTTCTATGGCAGAGACGCACGCAACCTAGCCTCTCACAGCAATGAAACGCATGCAGAGCTTACTCACCCATTTCAAACAATTGCAGCAAGCCTGTAACGTGTTCTTTTTCTAATATGTATTATAACAGTATATAAGATTAGCACATTCATCTTTTTAAATATTATATTATTCACAAATGAAAACAAAAAAATATTAAATTACAGTTGTGTTACTGTAGATGCAGGTTTTTTAATAGTGTTTAGTAGGTGTAGTAGGTACGTTTTCCATTATAGTCTTTATTTGGTGCCTTTCAAAATGCCATAGCTAATTATTATTGTCATGCAGACCCCTAAACTGCCAATAAAGCCCAAGGCACTATCACTAAGACTAAGTTTATTAATTTATTTATTTTTGCAAAAAATAATGTTTTTAAATGGATTCAGTGACCCGTAGTAGCATGTACTGTGTACCTCTCCTCTGTTTATACCTCTAAAACAATTGTGAGTCTGTGATTTTCTTTCGTGTAATAAAACATAGTTTATTCGATGATTTGGGATGATTTTATAATAAAATAATACACTGTTGTTGCAGGATTATTAGTTGTTGCAGCATGATCAGTATGCAACATGGTTACACGCTGAATAGATAATTATTTAACAATGCAATATTTTTCAACTGTCAATTTACAATTGAAATTACATCAAGCCAGTTGAAGGTTCTGTTTATTTAAATGTAAAAAAAATATTAATAATGTACTTATATGTAAAAATTAACTTTAAAAACCATGGTTTTCTTTGCTTTCCAGCTGCAACAATTTCCAGACCAAACTGAAATGAAAAACAACTTTTCCCTAAAAAAACAGGCCTCCCTTATATATGCAGTCAAACGGTACTTACGCACAAATAGGTCAAAATATTCTCATATAATAATTTAAGAAAAGTTTTGTGAATGAGGCCCATTGTGTATTACACAGACACAACCTCTTGTTTTTATTTGATTTAGACAATTTCAGAGAATAAATGAATCTCCTCTTGGTCCACATTTTGCATTGTAATTGTCTGTTTGTTGTCGGTCTTAACATCCATCACATTAATCGTTTTAAAAAAATTATTTTTATCATCTCTCTGTTTAGAGAAGTAAAGAATTAGCCCTAAAGATGTGCTCTTGGTAAATCTTGCGTATGGATACGTTTCTCTGATCAGGGATGTGCCATATCCAACCTGATGTCATCTCCCCCGTCCCCTCCGGTCCCTGATGGTTTGGAGAAGTTCACAAGGAGCACAGATGGGAGCTTCTCACATCAGAAAGTCTGTAGTTGCCAGAACGCTCTGCCAAGACAATAAAAGGGATTAACATCTGTTAATTGCATATACAATTTACGTCAGTTACAAATTGTAAGTTTTCAAAATGATGTTACAGAATAGCCCATTAAGACTGACAATCATTTCACAATTTTGTACTGTATAAGAAAGGGGAAATAATGTTTTTATAGTCTGAAAGGATGAGTATTTAATAAGATTAACTGTATAACAGGATTAATTTAACAAAGAACACAGCTTTTACAATTAAACAGATACATTCATTTAGACTTGCTATATTATAATTACTGGCCTATATATTTTAAAATATCTGAGGACCAATGGTCACAATTTCGCAAGGTAAATTTGGTGGTTGTTGAATTTTCCAAACTGTTCATAAAGAAATAAACCAAAGATAATATGTGCATTTAATTACAATTTTAGTTTCAATATCGCCCCAAAATGTTTTTATTTTATTTTTTTTAAAAAAAGGTTAGAAGAAATGTTCTGAGCGTTCACCTTCAGGAAAAGGCTTCATTTAGTACATTTCTCATTCATGCTCACAGCCCCATGCTGCTGCTTTTCTCGTGAAGCAACAGCCCACAGATGCACAGTGCTCGTGCTTTTTCTTCCCCAGTAAGATCAACCACATTAGGGCCTTTGAGAATTTTGGGATCCAGACATTTTGCTTCTCACATCAGGGTGGGCTTGTCCCTTTCCAGCATTGTGCCTGTCGCTGTGTAGCTAACCTACCTCTGCACAATAAAGATCCACTGGGCTGAGCCAAGAGGGGTTCCACTTCCTTGTGTAGCATCTCTGACCGCATCCCATAATTTTATTTGTCTCTGAGGTGACTGCAAACCCTCAGCAAGCTCATAATTTGCATGCGGGCAGAACGAGTGGAAAGATATATTTTCAAGCAAATGAAAAGCTTTCAGAATTAATACAAAGTGTCTATTTGCCACCTCCCCAGTGAATTAATTAACATGTGGGTATACTTATTATGAATATGTTTGCCTTAGATAGAGAAAAGGACTCACATGACATTTACACTGTCTACAAGAAAGAGATGTTTCAACCAGGGTTTTAGGTTTCTTTTTCTTTTTTTTTTTCTTTTTGCTTAATTAAAAATAACAATTATCCTGCATTAACTCTAGAATGAGTCATAAACAGTGTATCTTGCTATCTTGGAGCATTGGGGGAGGGGGGAAGAGACATGACTTTATTCACTAAGAACGTTGGGGGAAAAGGAGTATTTCAATGCACACGTCAGAAATTTTAATTAAATGCCGCGCATTCTGCCCGACGGAGTTTTGAATTATAAACGCGGGCCTTCTGAGGGCCCATTTCTCAATTTTCTCATTATTATTTGTCACTATTATATTCTAATTGTCTCACGCACTTTGAGTCAGTCTGCATATGCATGTCTACTAAACGGCAATAATAATCATTGCTATCATTATTTTGTTTACTCTCCTTTACGCAGCAGAAACTAGACATCAGTATATAATTTTTTATAACTGCTGGATGAATTAATGCTCTGCAGCCCTACTTCTTATGTATGTCTTTTTTCACCCTATACATGTACACAGATTACTTAAAGATGAGCCAATGTTCTTGAAAAGGTTTATGCACTGTTAATGCTGTTCCAGAAAGCGACTGCTCTATACGCAGTCCCACCTGCCACGCCTGCGGTAACTGGTGGAGCTGTCGCGTGCAACTGAACGTCCTTTCAAACGAGCAGCTGTGAAATACGGCCCTGCATATGTAATATGTAATGGCTGATGTTACTGGCTGAGTTTACTGCATTATGAATGCACAGGCCGAACCTGCCCATTAAGCCTGGTGAGCCAGCAACTGTGCAATTCCTAAAGTGCCTCCTCTTTTAGCATTCTTTATATAGAACGTAAATAAAGTAACACTGGTTCAATAAAATGAGCAATGGTCATTACGATTAAAGCAGGAGGCCTTCAACTATGGTTATGTGAACACCCTCAAATCCCAGGACTATCTCAGCTTCTATGTAGAGTGAGGAGTCCTTGAGTAAATCAAGAATATGCCTCAACTTTGCCTAACAATTCAATTTAGATCTTTGCTATTCCAAAATAGTGAGGTCAGCGGACACCAAAATTAACTTGCAGAACTGTGTTTGTAATGAGAAATGTGAGTACTTGAATTTCTTTGTAAGTCACTGTCAGAGATAAGGACAAATATTGATTGAATCCTGGTGTCAGGAATTAAATGTTTACAGATTTTATATATTTATCGGATTTACAGTATCACCCCCTCACTGGCTTTTGCAAGAAACATTAAAGAGGAGGAGACAAATGAAAGGATGCTTGGTACTTCTCAACAGCAATTCTACTGTAAACTAAGATTAAAGATAATTAAATGCATTATGAGGAAGTGCTTTAAAATAAATCTAAGGAATGTTTTCACCTGGACCATGTGCCAAGCACACGTCAAGTAAATGCCTACCCGTACACAGCTGCAAGATACATTGTTGGTGTGTGCCATCATACGTATTAATTTAACCTGGGTTAATTTATGCAACAGGCCATTAACCCACCCAAAAAATTGTTTGATTTTACAAATTGAATTTTAGTATTTTAAATGTGTTTCAGCATTATTATCTTTTCATTTATCACATTTAATTCTCCCTGACCACATACTGGTAACAATAAGCCTATGTGCTTGTAACCCTCAGAGAGTAACCCAGGTGCACTTTAAATGGGTTGTGTGTGTGTGTGTGTGTGTGTGTGTGTGTGAACACAGCACATGAGTAACATATTTTGATGTCATTTTTATTTTTGTTTCAGGATAATATCAGTTAATTCATGCCAAAAATATAAAGGGCAATCTAACTTATTAAACGATCTATCTAATGTCTAAAGGTAGATAAATATTAAATATCTGGCTAACAATATTCAGTGAATTAAAAACAACAATAAAATCATTATATTTGTGTTGTCTGATTTATTTGTAAATATATTACTGATTATTAGGTTGGTTTAAGTGATTTATCAAGGTCCTGCAGTTATGAATGTAGCAGCAAATGCAACACACTTTGTCCAGCGTTAATTTCACTTTAACAGTGTTAATTTAACTCTCAACAGATAACATTTGGTCCCACTCTGGAATATGCAACCAAATTTTATATGTTAACCGTTGAATTAACACTGCTAGAGTTGAATTAACACTGGACATTTTACTGTGCAACTGTCTTCCCAAGCTTTCCTAATTGGCTTTTGTCAGCTAGGTTGGAGATTGCCTAGCAACAGTGGCTTGGCTTGGATTTCACCCACAAAAGTTCCACCTGGATGTACAAAGTATTCAAACATTAAAAAGCTTGGACAAAAGGTTGATGTAAACAAGGTGTACAGAACTCTAGTAGTGCAGCAATGAGATGCTTGCTGTTACTATCTTAAATATGTTTTGTAGGAACAGCATAAACCAAAATTACAGGCCAGTGGTCAGGATGAATTCAATGGGTGTGGGCATTGGCAGTCGGTGCTCATATTAGTGACAAGGTCAGAGGTCATTCAGAGTTGCTGGCTATCATAAGGTGTGTATTTGGAAATGTACTGCCAATCTAGCATCCTGAGTGAGCATTCTGAACAAGTAAAAATTAAAAATACAAGAGTGAAATGAGATTGGACACTTCAAATTAAAGTTTAAATTTATACTCTATTAATATGCATAGCACTCCTCCTCTCACTGACAGATATATCTGCATAGAAAATGGACCAAAAACACAGATGAAAATGAATGAAAGGCCTTCTTAATTATGATTTTGTGTGTGATGTAGATGATTAAAATGAAAGCTTGAAGTTTCACAAAAGCACTTACGGCTTACTTATTTGTTCTTATTTTGTTGTTGTTATAGACTACATATATTATTTTATTAGGCGCCATGTATAAAAACCACGCAAAATATTACTTTTTCCCTTAAGAATATATATTTTTATTTTTTAAGAAACTTGGAACCAAGAATGCTGAGCCCAAGAGCGAATATCCCTTATCAGGCATTCCTTGTGGAAGTCAGTTTCACACTTAGAGAGAAGTGCCATATATCCTGTTGGAGAGAGGAGTGAATATAAAGGCATTCTAATTAACACTCATGTCTCCGATCTCACGTCTTACTGACATCATAAAGATGAGACGATGCCACGGTAATCCCGGCTCAGAGGACGCAGGGAGAAAGGCTCGCTCCGGCAAATAATTCTGTAAATTGAAACTACTCTATTGCATTGCACTCTGTCTTCATGTGTCCAAAGCGCATTATTGTTCGGCGCGGTTTTCTGTATCGCAGAGGGAGAAAGGCAGTCTTGTTAAGGGATTTCCAGATAGGGTAAAAAAAAAGAAAAGAAAAGGGGTGCAGAGGGTCAAAAAAGAGGCATTGCACACAAAAATTTCATTTCCTGTGTTATATGGAGCAAATAATATCAGTACGAAAAAACCTGGCAGGCAGATAGGAGATATCCTTCGTTACATTGATAACCATTTGTTCATTTCCTGACAACAAAAAATGTATAAATCTCTTCCAGAATTAAATGGGGTTGCTGTTTTTTTCTTCTTCTTTTTTTTCTTTCTCAGGACTTCTGTGGCAGCCTGGGTCTATTTCATCTGCAATGTGCTGGTGGAATGATAATCAGCGTATCAGTTATTATAAGAGTATCTGCGCCTTGCCGCGGGAAACCTAATGCGCCGCATACGGCCGAATTCTCCCACTTTTGTGTCGTTCGCTTTCCTCGGCGGACGGATTTGCATTTTAATGGAAGCAGTTTATAGACTCCTCCGCTGCGTTCTCGGCGCCACAAGTGGCATCATTAAGCGGACTAAGCCGGATTAGCGTTGATGGCGGAGTCTGATAATGCAATAACAGAGGTGCCCGTTTCCGTCTGGATTAGGGGAGAGAGAGCAGGAGAGGCCTGTCAGTCTGCGAGCAGTTGATAGTTTGCAGGGCCGCGATGCGCCGCGCTGGAGATGACGCGGTGAAATTTAGCAGGCTTGACCGTCCTTCCTGTAAAAGTCGATTGCTTTTCTTACCTTAGCCACCCGACACCCTTTTATTACGAATAAAATAAACATGAGTTTGGGCCCTGGTCACCACTAGCAAATCTTCGTATCTGAGGGTGCTTGCCGTGACTGAAAACGTGTCGGCATGACGACGTGCCCCCTCGTCCGGCCTTGCACCCCTCTACACGTGTTGAGAGCAGAAGGTGCTCATTGGCTCGCCGCTGGGATGGAGGGACACATTTTCCCTCGATAGCTCCTGAACTGCGTTTTGGAGTTGAGCTGAAAGGAGTGGGGGGGTCACAGCAAGGGGAAGTGTCTGTCGATGACGTTTACCAAAACAGACAACGGGGGGTCTGCGGAGAGGACGAGGAGGAAAGAGCGAAAACGAAGGGGTGCCAAAATGTCACAAAGGAGCCATGTCACCCCCCCGCCGTGCTGTTCCCGCTACCGAGCGTTTGCTTGCTACCAGACAGCAAAGACTCTCCACATGGTGCAAAGCCTCCTCTCCACCATCATTAGCTCTGTCACCGGTGTGACACATTTGGCTACCATTTGAGCTCAGGGTACTGATTCAACAGTTAAACATTTTAAAGAATACATGGTTGCACTTTAACTGAAGTGGGTCTCCGGTAGTATTCATTGCACCTTAATAAATGCTACATGATGTGTCATAAGCATACAATAAATAAATAAATAAATAAATAACCAGCTTAATTCCCAGGACAGGTCAAATGACATATGCTTAATAGGTTTATATCAGTTGTTATAGACTCATCATAAAATGTATGCATTTTTATTCAGTGGATTATGGCTGTTATTTAGAGATGCTTTAAGGTATTAAAAGGTCAAATTCAAATAAAATGCTAGCCGAAAAGGCACTGTGCGAGTCGTAGCTGCACACGAGGCCAGACCCACACACACTGCAGAGGCGCTTAGTGCTCGGTCGCTCGCGGCCGGAAGCAGCCGGAGAAAATAGACTCGTACGGCGCGGCGGCGGACGTTACAGATCTTCCTCATCAGGTAGAGCGCCTCGCACGCGTCAGGGCCGGCGCAGACGCGCGCTCCGGCGCAGCGGAGAACGCCACATGGCGCAGTCGTCGGGAGCCGGGCTCTTTGTGTTGCTCGGTAATTGGGGGGCGTCAGAGTGAAAGCTTTACACAGGAGACATCAGCGCGCCGCATGTTCATGAATTTAACCCTCCATGCGCAGCCACGAGTCGCAGGGATGAGCGGGCCGTCAGTCAGGAGCCGTCAGCCTGAGGAAGTCACACAACGACGCTCTCCGGAAACAAGAGATTATGTGTTTTTTTTTCTTCTTCTTTTTTTTAGACCAAGCAGGAGAGCACATTCGTATCGGTGGAGGAGGAGCGTTAGTGGATCTTGTGTCCTGGACAAGTTTTGCATGTTGTTTTTGCTAATTTCTCAGTCACATTGAGTATTTTTGTGATAACTGCACTGTTTGAAAGGCAAGATGCTCTTCCAGTTGCACAGAGAGCTAGTTCTCTGGGATAAACAAACCCAGGGAAACAAGACTTCAAGGTACTATTCCTCATTGGGTTGGGTTTTTTAATTTTTTTATTCGTTATTTCCTCAGCACCTTTAAACAACCAGTTCACAAACAGCTGTGATTAGGGCTTTATACAATAAAACTAGAACACAGAGTTTGTGTTTTCAACAGTCTGGTAGCAGGAGCAATGAATGCCTTGAGTTGAGCAATCTAGGCACGCCGGCATGCAGACCACTAGGGGGCTTGCGCAAAGGGGTTAAGCTAGACATAATGGGACCTGTGTCATCCTCAAAGTTCTACTTTTGACTCATCTGTCCCAAAATGTTATCCCAAAATGCTTGGGGATCATCCAGGTGCTTTTTTTTCTTTGTTTTTTTTTGGAAATGTGGGGTGAGCATTGATGTTTCTCTTGGTAAGCAATGATTTCCACCTTGCTACTCTCCCATGAATCCCACTTTTTCCCAGTCTCTTTTTTATTGTGTAGTCATGAACACTACATGAGCACATCTCGTTCACTGGTGCTGCACTACATCCTCTTATTCACCTCGGGTCATGCAGAGCCATGGTGGCACACACCTTCATTCCAGAAGATTCCCTCGCCTCAGCGTGTGTGCGTTCAGTCAGGGACAGGCAGAGCGGCTTCCTTGCCTGCTGTTCAGGAGTGCAGTCTGGGTTGGGGTTCAGTGGGGTTTATTGGTTTACTCAGAGCCTCAGTTCCTCTTGTGTCTGACGGGTAGGGCTCTCTCTCTCTCCTCTTTCTTTCTCTATCTGTCTCTCACTTTCTCTTTCTTTCACTCATTCTCTCTCACACATTATCTGTCTTACTCTCTCTCTCTCTCTCTGACGAGCCTACTCAAGCAAGCAAATGGAACCCCTGAACCCAAAAAGGGCTCTTGCATGGTGGCTAAAATGAAGCATCTGTTCCACCGACAGGACGACACCCATCTCTAAAACTCTATGTTGAACAAAGAAGAGGGGTTTTAGCCAATAATTGAATTGAAGACCACCATTTTTACCTTTTTTACCTGAAAAGGGAATTTCTGTGCCAGCTCTGAGATTTGAATAGTTGATCCCAGTTTCCACAGATTTAGAATCCACTGCGGTTATCCCTCAATTGTGATCATTGCCAAGAGGATGTTTTTTTCAGTGGTATTCATAGAAATTTATATTCAAAATGTTTTAAACCTCAAATTCAAGCGTATGGAGCCTCACAAATATAACTCCATTTCCTCTAAGCAGGAGCTTTGTTGTCTTCACCACAAATCCTAGGGACTGAGCTGGGAAAATTATCAGTTCTGGCAAAATTTAGCTAAGGCATTAAAAAATAAATTAAAATCAATATAATAATATTCTCCTCATTGCTTGATTAATGGCCTCTTTGGTCACAATAAATCAGAGTTGAAAAGTTTCTCCACAGTCTTTCCCCATCTCCAACAGATTCATTTAAAATCAGTGGCCATTTCCCATTATGTTGATATGGGTATGATTCTCAACTCTTTCCTAATTGCATGTAGTTTAAAAGCCATTTTCTGTGAGAGTGCACAAATCCATTACATTTACGATGAGACGGCAACAATGCCATGGGATTAATGCACAAACTAATGCACGCCACCGGTAATGCGCCATTTGATTGATCGTCTCATTTCTAACCTTTTTTAGTATGTTTTTTGGGTGTATCCATCATTTGCTGTTGCTAATACTGTATTAGCGCTACTACTAGCTAATAATAAACCTATTACTGGCGTGGGCCTGGGACGCTGTCGGAGCGCTCGGATGAGGGCTGCTGTGGGGCTTTTGTCTGGAGGGGAACAGATAAACGCTGACACCTCGAAGAGCAGAGGATGTCGTACTCAGATGGAAATAAAAGGTGCTTCCCCTCGCGGCGGGTGAGAGGCTGAGATCAGATCGGCCGCCGTTGGGCCCCTCTCTGGAGCACGGATTTAAAGCCAATAACGGACGGGGGCCCCGTGTGCAATTTCCCTGCCTCCTCTGTCTCACGACTCCTTCTCATTAAAGCCTTATCTCTCCACTGCGTTCATCGGGTTTATCTTTTTAATTATGTTGCTACTCACCTTTAAAGAGGCTGACTGAGTCCTCGCATTTAAAGGCCCCGTCTCCCCGGAGAGAGAGAGGGCGACCTGCTTTCTTTGTAACAACAACCCCCTCACCCCTCCAAACTCCCACCCCCAGCACACAGCCCTCACCCCATCGGCAAAACAAAAAAAATCTCACCTTTGTGTCTGGGCCCCTTGGCTGGGGTGCTCATCATCAGGGGCGTGAGATAACCCCCACACCCTTCATTTCTGCTCTCAGAATACCCCCTCGCCACACACACACACACACACACACACACACACATGTACCCAGCTGAATTAGCACTGCCTTGGTTTGCTTCTGTACTATCCCAGATAAGGTCTTGGTGGGGCCACAGATTATAAGTGAGCTCTCTTTACCCATAAGAGAAAGCGTTTATGTGGTTGTAAACACCCCAAATGTGTAATTCACATCACATAGCACTACCATGGCAGTACATTACATTATATCACATCCATTTGCTCTTTTCTTGAGCAACTTTGTGGCAAAATGCACTTGACTTAATGATTAGAGTAATGCTAACTACAGAGAAGCACAGAGCATTAAAAAGGAGCTTCTGTTTGCACAGCTTGTTGAGCACTAACCAAATGTATATACAGTATGTCCCTTATATGAAAGTAGGAATAGCATACACACTTACACATTATCAAGATCTTTACTTCCACTGATGCAAAAAAATATGCATTAAAAAAATGTCACACTATCCATTAAAAATTGATATTTTACTGGAATGCCTACTGCCAAAGAATATAATGTGGGAAAGTGAACAATGTGTTTGATATAAGCACGGGGAGAACAAAATCATCAAGTTTGAGGCCAAATTGGGGACACTGAAGAGATTATGTATTGTTGGGATAACAACATAGACAAAAATGAATGAGTGTTCTCTTGAGATCCCAAATACCAATACGTAAACTATTGCTGACTATCTTAAATTAAGATTTTGAGCTTTGTCTCTGTTGAGGGCAATACTGAGCTTGTTCTCCCATCTGAATTGAAGCTTACCCCAGCATGATTCATTAGTCTGTCCACATCTATCCATTATTTCCTGGATCAGTGACTTTCCTCCCCAAAATATGGGAGGTTCTGACCAGGTGAGGAGATATTCTTCTGGCAGGCTCATATCAGACCTTGAGGCCTGTAAGGAGAGGCTACTTTTCTGAATGTCTTCTGTGCCATTTGTGCATTTGTGTCTCGGAGTTTCTGCTGCGTTCTCAGAAGCGACCCGATACGTGTTTCAGAAATAAATTCCTCATGTCCATTTTTGTCCACATGTTGTTTTTGTTTAGGGTAAAGCTCCAGACGTGATTATTAGCATTCCCAATGCCTCTCACCCCACGCTCTGTATGAGGCTGAGGTTTTGAACGCAATGCGTCACTGGGGAAGGCTTCCAGAGATGTGGCAGAGTCGTGGCGCCGGTTGGCATAGCTCGAAAACATTGCCTGAACCCTGAGATTTAAAAATGAGTCCAACCAGGCTCTGCATGATCCCCGACCGCCTACAGCTTAATGACCCTGATTAGGGCAACTGAGGCAGCGAGGTTGCCCAGAAATCAAAAATAGCAGGATAACTGTTCAGAAGCTTATACTCCAGAAATCCATGTTGCATGATATATCTGTCATATTATAGTTTAGTGTGTACTAAATTATACTCTGGAATCAGTTGTGTGGGTCTACTTCTGTGTTCTGTTCTTTTTTAAGCATCTCGGAATATATAGCAAAGTTTAACTGTACTGTTGTCCTCGAAGAGGTCTATCTCCTTTACTTGAGTTTTGACTATCTTACAGGAAATAGTCATTGGGCATTTGCAAATGAACCCAATCTAGGATACAGAATTGAACACACTGTACCAATGTTTTGATTCAGAAATAAATCTAAACAGGTTTTTAGTTTCTTATAGTAAGTAGGTGAGTGCTTTGCATTGAGGAGAGTGTATTTCTGGTGATTGTTTTCCGTGGCCATGAATAACAGCATCGACACTGTGGGTACAGGTCACTGACAGCTGTGCTCTGCTTGTAATCACAGCGTCTCAGATCCTGACCTTTTAGTCAAAGCTTGTCAGAAGTGTCTGTGGCTCTCCAAGATTATCATTCTGCCAGGAGAGGGGGCTCTTGTGCCCCCCCCCCCCCCCCCCCCCCACCCGCCAACACCAAACACACACCCACACACTCTCTCTCTTTCTCTCTCATAGAGATCAAACTCACTGCTCAAGTTTACATGAGAATGAATTATGCCTTTTCTTTGCAACTGAACTTGCTTGCTAATCCATCTTTCAGGGAGTTCTATCATGAATAAGAGCATCTTTCATGGCTGCAATTCCATAAAAAGTGGATAAACAATTTATAAAAAGTGCTGTAATTGCTGCGTGGTGAAACCACATTGTATACCCTTAAATAAAAGCTTAGAATGTGCACTTTAATTGCATGTGATTACAAATCAAAATTTGTGGAGTACAGAGCCAAATCAATAAAAAAAATTTTTGTCTCAAACGTTATGAAGCTCATGGTATATATGTGTCCAGGTAAAAAATGTTTTCAGGACTGTGGTCCTTTAGCTCTAAGCTCGATGATCCTAGCTAGTGCAAAAAGACATGTGCGTAATGGCAAAGGCAAATGCAATGTGAAGGATGCAAAGAGCCCAGTGTCAGACAGGCTTTTTCTGAGCTTTGTCATCTTTTCAAGACAGTTGTTAAGGGTTAAACGGCTCTAAATTGTGTTGACTGGAGCCGCAGGGGTTTGGGAGGGGGGTGAGTGGAGGCAGCACGGTGGGAGATAACCCCGCAGTGTTAACCTGAACGAGGGGGGGCTCAACCCCTGTGTAATGACTTGGTATCCATGACACGGCAGGCTCCGCGCAGACAATATAGGCCTTTAATGAATCTAATCTCCGCCATCACTGCATCTTCAAGGCAGAAAATTAATGAGGAGAGGCTAAATGACCCCCTTTTCACATGTACAAAATTGGTTTTTCTAAGGATTAAGGGATTAGCGTGGTGTTAAATCCTTAAAGTGCTCCAAATACCTTAATATTCATTACGCAAGACACAAAAGGAGAAGGTTCCGAATAATACTTGCGCTCACCTCCTAATCATTTTTCGCCAGGAGCCCACGATGGTACAAGCCAGTGGTCATCATGCGGCCGCTTTCCGCTCTCATTACTGCTGAGACATTTGCATGAGATAAGAGCTGGGGAGGCACATTGGGGGGGGGGGGGGGTGGGGCGTATTTATGAATACACTTGTTTGGATTGCGGATGTCCCTCCCCGGGCCGGGCAGTGCGTTCGCGCTACTTTCTACCGCCGCCGCTTTCAGGCCGAGACAATGGGGCCGCTATCTCGCCGCGGCAAAGCCTAATGATTTCCTGATGCCACGGCTAGGAACTAAAGAAAAGAGGCAAGGTTCTGAGTCCTGCAAGACGGCTTCGAAAAAGAAAAAGAAAACAGAATAATAAATCAATATGGGCATTCTGATCAAACACCGCCCCCCCCCCCAAACGTGCAGGGGAAATTAATTGACGCCGATTGAGCGGCCTTCTCCCCCTGCCCTTTTTTAACCCAGCGGGTGGCCACTTGTTCTCTGACAGCAAGAGAAAGACTGCTTATATTCTAACAGCGGTGTCAATGTGTGAGCATGTGTGTCTGTGAAAGAGAGAGAGAGAGATAGAGAGAGAGAGAGAGAGAGAGAGAGAGAGAGAGAAAAGGGGGAGTGCGAGAGATACAAGGAAGTAAAAGAAAGAAAGTGAGAGAGATTTGACTAATAAGAGCATAACCATTTTCAGCCAAACACTGACCTATAGCTTTAGCTAATGTGGCTAAATATCACATCCTTAAAATGCCTTGAGGTTGTGCTGAAATGTTGAGACAGTAAAAAAGTGCTGCATTGCCACTACACAAAATATAGCTCTCAGTTAAGCTGAATTAAGTTCAATTTACTTCATTTTTTTTCTGTCACACTGTCTTCTACATCATCATGCAAATGTGATAGTTTATAAACAACTGCTTGCCTCAACTTGCTACTGGTGATTAGCATGTTGTTTCTTTGGTTTAAATATGAGCTCTTTCGTTAGAAGCCATCACGTAAAGCAAATATATATATATATATGTATATATTACAGCCCACTGTTATTGCTGAATATATTATGGAACAACAACATCCTCAAATTTCCTTAAAGCAGTTTAAAATGTGTTAGAGAACTCCGGAAAACCTTTCACTTCATAGATCCACAAAATGCCAGGTAGATGGCCTTTGCACAGCTGTTTTATATGTGCTTGATATTTCCAAGCAGATACTTTCTTTGAGTTTCAGGGTTCTGTGAAGAACCCCAAGTGGTGCCCTTTAAATCCCCTGATACCCACCAGGTTAAATAAATGGGATTAAAACTACAGCAGTCTCTTCCCAAAACTCCCTCACTTGTGGAGAGAACACACTGGTTTGAAGGACACTGTGAAAATCTGGGCCAAGAAACAGCTCCTGTAAGAGTTTCCATTGGCCAGGACCTCCAGGGTCCTCAGACTTATTTATTGACAGTGATCGCACACATAGTACAGTCTGTACCTCTTTTAAGCAATGGATAAAGCACAATAAATTAATTTTTAAAATAAAAAACAGAAAATAAATGTGGCACATACACGTTTTATTATTATGTTATTATGTATATAATAATAATAATAATAATAATAATAATAATACAATTATATGGCATATGTTGCTATGCAGACTGACTTTAAGATTGTCATGACAGACTAAACACACAGTGCCAATGGAAAAATGTATGGAGGTCCATGCTGGGAGTATTTACAGTATTAGTCTTTAAAGACATAATCTGTATGTCACAATGTGTGATAGAAACACAGTACCTTCATCCACATTCATGAAAAAATATGAAATTGGTGGGAGTACATATCGAACATTTGTTTTACATAACTACAGTTACAGGACACTGAAAACTTTCTATTGTGTTAAAGTTCTATTTAAACAACATTTATTTGTAGCACACCCACTGCCGTTAAAGCAAATAACACCAAGTGTAAATAACAATTACTAGAATGGAACAGGAAGTAACACTATAGATATAAAGCTATACGCTACGTAACAGTGCATTGTTCTGATTCAGATATCTTCTATAAGCATAATATACGTACCTATGAGAAAAGTCTGTTTCCATACTTTTTATAATGGCGTGCTGCCTAACCATATATAAAACAAAATTTCAGGGGAGAAACTATCCAGCTTGTATATTTGCTTCCTAAATCTGACGGCCAAAGCTTGGTACCCATGACTCCACATGTCATGAATTGTTTTGCAATGTCTCCAAACATAAAACGGAGGAAACATGGCCACTGAGCACCGCTTAAGCCTAGCTGCCATGGATGTAAAATTCTGGCTGTTGTTTTAGGGGCAGATATTTCCCAATCTGAAAATGCTTGTGTGCTCATTTGTAATGCATGTCATCCTCAAGGTGGTAGTCTTTCAGTGGTGAAGATTCATTTGATAGCCTTTTTCTCGCTTGTCCTTCAAAAAAGTGTCTGTGTTTGGATAGTTTGTGACAGCAATAATTCTTTTTAATGAAGAACACCAGATCATTTTTGGTGCGTGTGTCTCATCAGTATATGCCAGTATAATCTTATGTTATTATACATTATCTATATCGTTTTAAGAAAATATTTTTTCATACATAGGTGGAATTATTCTGGGAGGGATTTTTATTATTAACTGAATAGTTCTTTTCCTCACAATGTTCTGCCGGTTTTGAATGAATCTGGAGGAGAGTTTCACAAATGGTGCAAACAATACATACTCCATAACCATTATATCTGTCTGTCATTATTCAGGATCATTGCATAATTGTTTGTATAAGATTTCGATACAGCACGGATACTGGATACTGTGAAGGATGCCACCCACACCTGCCTCACCCACCCCCCTAAAAAAACCAAGAAACTGGAAACAATTCTGCAGCACCCCTTCTGTCTCCCGTTAGAGTAAGGATCAGCAGTAAAGGTCATGCTCTGTGAACGGCACCTTTCCCACACCAGGAGTCTCAGACGGTTAATGAAGCCCCTCTCTTCCATCGCTTTCTCTCCCTTTTCTCTCTTTCTGTCACTCTCTCTCCCTCTCGCTCTCTCCCTCTGTCTCTCCCTCTCTCTCCCCCCTCTCTCTCTTGTTTCAACTAACCTAGGCCTCATTAACTCAATAATGAGTTGCATTAACGAGGCTCCCGATCAATGACATTTACATTCCTTGGAGCTTCTCGTTATGCGAGCCTTAAA
This sequence comes from Anguilla anguilla, assembly GCF_013347855.1. Lineage (NCBI taxonomy): Eukaryota > Metazoa > Chordata > Actinopteri > Anguilliformes > Anguillidae > Anguilla > Anguilla anguilla. Next base: position 21,719,157 of record NC_049215.1, on the reverse strand, counting down.
AGGTGTTTTTGGGCAGCCCTGGAACAAACGATCATTGTAGCCATACAGCCTGTCAGTCTCTCCCATACTGCCTTATCGACTTAGCAAATGGAATTTCGGCAACTCCATTTCTTGACCAATCAGCCAGGTCGATGAAGGAAGAGAGGTGAGGGGTCCAGTTTTTTCATTGTGACTAAAGACAGGTATTTGAGAAAAGGGCCAGGGGCTGTGCTCTTTGAGACTATGGTAAGGACGTGAGGAAGAAACAATCTGAATAAGGCCAATGCATGCATGCAAATAGGCATGGTGGTTTTTTTGCTTTATGGTTTCAGACACAATTCACTGATGTTTGCAGGAAAAATCTGGCCACACAAACACTGTGTGTGTGAGAATTTGATCTGCAAATTCAGTCACATAAAATTTGGTGTGGTTAACATGCAGTCTATGGATCCCTTTGATAACACCATAAATGAATGCTGAGGCCAATACCACATTATAGTCTCGTGGATTAAAAATATATTGGTTTCTGATAAGCCTTGGCTTTCTTTTCAGCACTGGACTCAATGGACTCTGATGTGCTCTAATGTAAATAAGATGAAACTCTGGCAAATTCTCAAATACAAAACCCAAACAATGACTTATGCCAAAACAGGGAATTCAGAAAAGACAGGATGCAATCATCACAGAATAATGAGAACTGTTTCACTCCAATTTTCAAGGAATGAGCCCAAGCACCACAGAATTTACCTATTTCTGCTTAGTCTCTAGCAAAACTGGGCTTCAAAGAGAAGCTGTAGATAAGTACTTTCAAAGGTAGATAAGTAAAAGAAGACGGTATGAATCAAACTGGTATGAATTCCTGAATGCCTGAATAAAGAGTATAAAAATAATTCTCATAAAAACCGTTATAGCCCTTCAGAGGCCACAGTGAAGACTGGGAGTAGGGCCAAGGCCTTGCTTCGAACCCCCAATACTTCGGTCTGCACCTTAGGGCTGATAGGGAGAGTGTGGGATTTGAGGGCCAGATTTAGCCATGGCCTTCCTGAGTCATCCAGGTGGGGAAGAGCCACAGAGTTTATACTCCCTCTCTCCTGCCCCCCACCACACTAATATTCCACCCCAGCACTGAGGGATCAGTATCAGTCCCCGATCGGGCAGCGGTACTGCTGCAGAACACGACAGTCCATAACACTGCGCCGTTAAGCACAATGTAGTTTGTGTGTGTGTGTGTGTGAGAGAGAGCGAGAGAGAGAGAGAGCGCTGTTTGAGAAAACACATTTGAATTATTGACATTGTGTCCGGCCTGAGAGGCCTTTCTTCACTGCTTTACTGAAACAGCCTTCCATAATCTCTACATGGATCTGGAGCGCAGTCTATGCTGTAGCCTCCTCTGAAGCTGAAGGCAGACAATGACTTGTTTGTTGTACATCTCTAAGCTTCCTAAAATAGACACTGAATCACAATACAATGTGTATCAATGTTTTGAATTATCATTGCAGGTCCTGTGTGTGTGTGCGTGTGTGTGGGTGTGTGGGTGTGTGCGCATGTGTGTGTGTGTGTCCGTGCATGTGTGTGTGTATCCTTGCATGCGTGCGTGCGTGCATGCGTGTGTGTGCACGCGTGTGTGTGTGTGTGTGTGTGTGTGTGAGAGAGAGAGCGAAAGAGAGAGCATGTTTTAAGCATCTCAGTGAAGGCCCTGTCTGTTAGACCTCCATGACTGAAACATTGCAGAGGTTATGGGAATGCCAAATCTGCAAATCACTATGTGATGACAATCCCATATGCTCCCCTACAGAAACCTCTTTCTCTTGATGCAAAATAAATTCATTGTCATCAGTCTTCCCAATTTCTCTCCATAGTCTGTGGATACAGTAGACACATACTTTTGACGTTGGTCACGGGTGCGCTCGAGAATGGATTTAAACCCATGGCTAGATATTGCCGCAAATACAATTTGTACAACTTCATACATTTATATAAACTTTGTGCAGTTGACAGTGAATAAGTTTGATCTTTCTTCCCAAATATAATGTAAAGCCTGGAAAAGATATTTTGGGAGAAATTTCCTTTACAGTATCAGGAAGGACTAATATTGATAACATTCATTTAATAAAAATAAAAAAACTATAATGAAAGATTTTCTCATCCAAAAAAATTTACAGTTCATTACATCATTTATATATATGCCTAATCAACAAATCAATAATGTTGCAACTAATCAACTAATCCTTCTTGTTAACACTGTGTACTGTGCTGACTTGCTTTACTCATAGTTAAATTGAAGGGTTTATAGTCATGACTAAAACATTACTTAAATAGTTCTCCTCTCTCCTGTGCATTTTTCTCTTTATATCTATTCAAAAAACATGTCAGCTCGTTGCTGGTCATTTTTTATTATTATTTTTGGCTCTTGTCTTTCCATGGTTAAATTTCCAGACTAAAGGTACGCTGCAGAGGCATTGTTTGCTCTCCTCGGGCCCGGCAGCATCTGCCGCTTTGATAATCTGGAGATTTCGGCGTCTGTGGGGGATTCTGGGGAGCAAACGCGCGGCGATACGTAGCCCCTCAAGTGTGACTGCAAGCATTGTTCCTCCCAAACAAAGTCTTCACTTTGATGTGCGACGCCAGTTCTGCTGAGAGAATGGGAAACTGGGGGAACTTTCGCCACTGTGCGCGGACCCCGTGTTTTAACCTGGTCGGCCTTGAGGTGCCATGAGAATTTTTATTTTTAAATGCCACCTTGAACATAAGCTGTCCCATTGGTTATGTCAGCACACTGAAGCAACATATCAGCTGTTTCTTCTTGTTAGGTTCATATTTGATTTTATAGGCAACTGGGCATACATTTTCATTCCGCATTTCCACTATCATAAGTATTGGCAAAATTACCCCTTGCAAAGAGTAATGCAAAACTATAAATACTAGCCTTGGCATATAGGAATATACCATGCATTTCAATAATAGCTTATTTCATACTTATGTTTATACTTCATTTATATCTTAAACAGTGAAGTACAGAATAGTTATACTATCATATATATGTTTACAATTGATGGATTTTCAGTACAGCATGCAGTACAATTTGGATTATATTAAATATATACTCATCAACTATTTTTTGATTTATTCAACCAAATATTACTTTCTCATAACAGTAATATGAACTATCTGCACAGTAAATTGGTCAGTGTTGCATCAATTCTGGACTTTGATAGAGTACCCTGATACGTGATGATTTGATACCTCTTGAACTCATATAAACTCACACATTTTCAGCGCCAAGTTAACACTTTATGTTTAACTGTGTGCTTAAAATCTGAGCAGACTTCAGAGAGAGAGAGGCCTTCAATTGTATAGGTCAAAGAGAGGGGAAAAAAAATCACAACTGTTCTTTGCAGGTCAAGAAAAGTAAAAAATTCCTGACTTTTCCCTGAGATATTTATTGAAAAGGTCACTTTCTCAAATATCGAAAAGGAATCACCCAGTCCTTCCCCTCAGCTTTATACTCTTTAGTTTCCAAGTAGTAGTTATTCTGTGTTTTTTTAAATTATATATTTTGGTTTCGTTTATACCGATTTTCACAGTCTGTAGATTCTGCTGCGGCCCTATGTCACCCTTGCTGGTATAATGACCTAAGCCAATCCTATTAAGACCCCCCTCCCGTCCCCACCCTCCCTTAAGACTAAAGCTGAGATACCACTGTTGTCCTGTTGCTGTGACGACATGGTGATTTACCACAAGTGAAAAAAAGTATTGATTGGCAGGTTCTCCCTGCCAATGCGGCAAGCACAAAAGGCGACAAAACGAAGAGGAAGTTGGCCATTATTTTGGCCCTGCTGCTCCTTAACCTCTACCTGATCCTCCACAGGAAGTGGAGTGTGCACACCAGACAACATGCTGGCCTTCCGTAGGAAAACTGTGCATTCTATTTTTCTGTTCAGTAGATTCGGATGTTAAATGTGAGTACAGTACATGACATGCAAGTTGAATTTATCAGTCATAAATCAAGATCAAATAATCTATCTGGACAAAATCTGTGTTTTTTTTATTTATCATAAGGGACAAATAACATTTTCAACTGCAGTATAAGCCTTTAATTTAATTCACATTATTCCACACATGATATATTTAACAGTTAGTGGAAATATTTGCTTGCTGCTATATTTCTCCCATTGCAATGTACTTCTCTTGCAAATAACAAAAGTAATTCACCTTTTTTTGGTACAATCTGCCATGAAAGGAAAGCAGAGGGGGCCTTGGGTCAAGTAATAACCAGGACCTCCATGTCAGCTTAAAGGCTGCTTTACAGGCGAATCTGCGATTACGCTGCATCTGCATCTCTGCCCGGGAAACATGCTGGACTGGTCATTTAGCAGAGCACATAGGGAGAAAATAACATGCCGGCAACAAGACAGCTTGTATTGACAAACAGGAACATTTACATAAACTGGACTTTTGTGTTGTGCTAGTTCCTGCATCAATGACCAGAGAATTGTGAACTTCAACGCAACTGACATCAGGGTTAGGCTTGTAGTAAATCACAGTGTGGAACCATGGTTGCTCTTTAGTGAGCCAGCTGCATCGAGATTAGGAGGGTCTGTTTCAGTAATATTTGGAATACACTGCTATAAAAAGTTATACTATAGTAAATTATAAACGTGTCCCATAAAATGTCAGAATGCTGCACAATGGTTTGGTTTGTATTTACATGTTATCCATTAAAATAGAAATTTTGAAAAAATGTTCTGCTATGGTTATTTACAACTCATTGTTTAATGAACAACAATATTTTTGATATGAAGGATAGAAGTGCTACAGTACTACTATTACTACTACAAGTCTACCATTAAGCAACCTTGATCTCCAAGCAATGGTAGAGATAGTAGTAGTATTAGTAGTAACAACAACAACACCAATAATAATAATAGTAATAATAATAAACTGCAGAACACTACAACCTTTGATGGTATATGCAAGACACTGATTTCCATCTGCACATCGAAGCCTGTAGGCCTACCATTTATTAATAATAAGACAATAATTAGAAGTAATATAATAACTAGACAATAATAACTAGCCATAAAATAATTACATTCATACATTTATAGTCAGAGTTACAAACAAAATATTTGAGGAAAAATTGTTTTATAACTTATATATGGCATATATAAGGTTTCAAACAACTAACTTCATTCAACTTTGGTTGATTTGGAATTAGGATTTACACATTCAATATGAGCAGAATAGTTCAGATTTAATATTGCAAAAACATGAACAAATAATATGACCCTGAAATGTATAATTTGTTATTTTAACTTTGTTTTAATAACAAATTATTAAAACAAAGGTACTATCTATTCGTTACTCATGAATAGATAGTACCATATATGTTCATGGTTATAAAATATGAGATTATAAACAAAGGTGATGACCGAATATGAGTCTCACAGATAGCAAATAACCGAGCCAGAGAAGAACCGTTGAAGACCCTGAAGTCTGTGCAATGAATTTTATTCATGAATTGTACAATCATCTTAGGTAAACTGTAACAAATATATTACCTTGTTATTTATTGAAAGGTAATACTATTATTGTTTTTTATTATTATTATTAATAATAATAATAATAATAATAATAATAATAAATTGTTATTATTATTGTTGTTATTATTATTATTATTATTATTATTATTATTATAAAATGCAGTGTGGGGCGATAATGATTCGTTTTTTTTTGTTTGTTTGTTTTTTTTACTTAGAACCACATAAGACATTGCTATCTAAATGGAAATGGAAATACGCTTATAGATGCGCTTAAGTTTTGTAATCTCTTGTGTACTGGTGAGCACTGATTGTTGTTAGATGCTTACGGGTTTCCATAACCCAGTGACTTTGTGCCACCTTCTGGCGATATAGATACAAAGCAAATCAAGCCCTTGTTTCTGACAATGAAATGTGGTAATGGAGCACGACTGTAAAAATACTGAATATGAATTTTTGTTTCTAGCATAAAATTCTCCGCCTCATACAGAACGTGCGTGCACCACACCACCAGAAGCATAATTATGTACACTGTGCGCTAAAAGCTTGAGTGTTGTAATGCGAGGATCAGCACAACTTTGGATACCGTCCGGAGCAATACATCTATAGTTATTTTAATTAAAATTTAAAAACAGACCAGCTTTTTCCACAATGTAACACGCTCGCCTCCCCATTTTCTACGGAACAGCTCTTCCAAACTGAAATTCAATTCCGATTTATTTATCTCCTTAATCGGTCCTGGCTGGGGCAAATATACTTGCACTCCGCACAGGTGTATGGGTCTGATTAGAACACGTCCGAGGTGTGTTTAAAAACTTGGCATTTTAATTACGGCGTTGCACCGCAAGCCACATTGAATCTATTTCACCGCTTAGGACTCTCTCACGGGGAGGTTTTAGCGGGCTGGGTAGCCGCTAGCGTGCACTGGGTATAGCTTGAGGGGCCCTCTCCTAGATAACGATTCGGTGCCGCCTTGACATACTAATAGGACGCTTTCCCAATGAGCGCGATTGAGCTGGGCACTGGAGCAAAAATCATTAGGTAAGCAAGATAATCAAAATCAAGCCAGCCATTATCCCTCGCGCATCTGTGTACTCTGTGTGCTGACAACCGGCTAGGTCTCTCAAGAATCTGGCGGCATATTTTATTATTTCGTGGGGACGTTGTCGGAGACTTGTCAAGTTTCACCCATATTCTTCTTCTTTTTTTTTTTTTTGCGGAAAAGAGATGCTGACTTCGCACCCGCTCAATCTACCTAGGAATGTGACCCTCTGAGGGGCGAAGCACTATCGGAGCCATAGAACTATGTTATCACCGCTATTAGGGAGCTTTAACAGTAGCGGGGAGTGGGAAGACACCAGCGGAATTGGAAACTGATTGTGATTGATGGGTTCCCATTAGCCCCCTCTCTGTTATCTCTCTGGGTGGAGAGAACGAGCACTGAGTTGTAACACAACAGATTACCTGGGCTTCCAGCCTCCCGACGGATGTGTAAATAAAATATAGACCCTTTTACGAAGATGCTCATTTTCTCGCCATGGCTCTAAGAGACTATTTCGCGTCAGTTACGATTTGCCAAGCGTCCCCACTCAATAAACACGTCTTAGCATTCATATATATATATATATATTTTTTTTTTTTTTTGCTCACCTTTCTTCGTCGGAGTGTTTCATCTAAGTTTCGTTAACGCATTGCACGATGGAATTGTGTTCAGGTCCAAGGTGCAGCACGCACATTTTTTCTCCAGTGCTCGGTGCCAAAATGATTGATTGTGAGTCGCAAACTGGGTGTCCGGCATTACCCAACAAATGACTTTGGCCCCTACCGACAGACCTTGGCCAGACAGAAATCAATATTTCACCATTAAAATCTATCAAAGAAGAGTTAAAGCGCCAGCTGTCTCGGCCGCCTTTTTGCGCTGTTCGAACATTAAATCCGACACTTGTAGTACATGAGTAATCAATATATAGTGGTTCGCAGATCATTTGTGGTCACCTTTTAGTCGTGATGGATGCCTTTAAGAGCTGTGATTCATTTTGTCACACCATTAAACAGGATTCTGTCGAGTTCTCCCCTGATTTCATTTTCAGGATCATTCTTCACAGTTCAGAGGAGGCAGAATAGGGGAACGGGGAGAGCCGAGGGAAGACCGCTGCTTCCAATTTTCTCCCATTTCAGTAAGTCACTTTATAGAGATTTTGTGTCCCACGGAGTGTGAAAATCCCTTAGAGGTAGGACAAACATGCTTCCGGGGCTACTCACTGCATGACATATGCACAAAGTGTGAAGCGACCTCTGTGAATAGATTTGCCTATTCCCTCAGAAATAGTATGCTTAACCTTCTCTGTCCTATTAGGATGTTTTTATTCAGTATTTTATCTTTATGCTTCTTGCGGAATGAAAGACGGAAATAGGGCCAAAAAGTTAAACAAAAGAAGGCCATTGATCACATGGCACCGCTGAATCATTTTCAGGCTTGCACCAACAATACGTGCCTCCTATTTGCAAATTTTACTTTGACTTTTTGCATCTTTCTCCCTCGCGGGACCCATATCCAGGGATAATTGGAAGGTTTGTCACACGCCATTTTGAAAAATATTGCACCATCGGGAGGTGGGTGATGGTTGTGGACAAAAAGGAAGGGGTGGTATTGTTAGGGGACATGGGGCAGGAGGGAGGGGGAGATGGGGATGGGGGGGGGGGGGGGCTGGCTGGTGACAGGACAGAGAAGACCAGGAAACAATTTCTTGCACAGAACTGAGTGTGCTTTATCACTCGTCATTGGTCTTCAAGGACGGCCCCTGCTGTCCCCGCCTCCATCACTAGCACATCCCCCCCCCCCCCCACACACCCCCACACCCCCCCACACACACACCCACATTGTCACCGTTGGACCTGGGCTCAAAAACGCACTGAGCATTCTTGCTGGCACCAATACAGCAAACAGCTGTTAGAGCCGTCACCCTCCACTGGCCCTCTGTCGGCCCTCTGCCGGTTCTCCCCATATGCCGGGCCTCACCTGCCGGCAGGAGGATTATTAGGTACAACCTTTATTAAAAATGGATTTGTTTACCCTCCCGTGTGCGCACAGCACACCCTGTGCGAGCCACCACACTTGCACAGGCACCCTCCTGCCCTGCTGCCTCATTTGACACTGATGTTTAATTAATGGAAAAGCTGCCTCATTTGGAGATGCTCCCATAATTGCCCCTTCACTGGCCCCACCCCTAATCAACAAAGGCTTTGTGTGTACTGTTTACACCCTCCGCCTTAACTGCCAAAATTAATGATGTCATCATATCAGCAACATACTGCCATAAAAAAAATGTTTTTATTTGTACTAGTGTCGCAATTCTCCACACCTGGAAAGTAATGTGCTGTGGCATTATCACCTTGCAGATCCTGTTGTCCGCAACAGTTGCATTCATGGACAAAAATCAATTCACTGCTGTACTGTATCATTCACAGTATAGCCGTCTTACAGTAAAAAGTGATGTGTAAACATGGTTTGAAACCCTCTATCGACAAGATATTTCGCCATACGTTTTGTGAACTCACACATTTTTGCATCAGTCTCCTCTTCTTTTGTGTCAGGTCTTTTACCTGTTAATATTAGAGGGCGGTTCTTCTTAAGATAATCACTCCTGCGTGTCCTTGCCATTTCCTGCAACACCCATGCTAAATTACCCATTAGCTGCGTTCCGCGCTGTAGTTGTCAGCCAGCTTCATGATTTAAGCAGATGCAAATGAATCCTAAAAAAAACACACACACTGAAAAACAGCAGGAGGGAAAATTGCTCATCAGTTTAATGCATAAATGAGTACGATTTTTAACGTTGTGGGTCAGACTGCTTTAATGAGAATGAAAGACTATCATACAAAAGGGAGCACACATACTGACACACATATTCCCATGGACACAGACACACACACACAAACACACAAAGAGATTCAGAACTACAGTTTATGTTTGTAGCTGCAATGACTCTATCTTTCAAAAAAAGGTCTAATTGACCATTCAGGAATAGGATTAAACCTAGAATGCACTGCGCTGATTTTAAGAAGGCTTCCAGTTCAGAATTGTATGATAGGCTAATCATGCATGCTCACACAGTGTATGCTGTATGAGTATTTACAAATAAGGCTTCTGTACCATACTGACTAAAACACCTCTGGTTTATTTTGTAGTAAACAGCCAAGTCTTCAGGTGTAGTGTCCTATGTTATATCCTCAAAGCAACTAGTACCGTACTATATTGTGCTTTGTGGAATAGAACTGTGATTTTGTTTCATGGCTTCTGACCTAATCTCTAATCATCCTTCTAGTTTATAACTGTGCTGTGCGTGAAACAAGTCTTCAGGTATTGTATGATGCAGAATTAAAAAAACCCTTTGGTATACCTTTGTACAATGTGGACTGATACAAGCTTTTCGGCACAACATGTCAGACGGACTAAAATAAGCATGGCATAGCTATGTGGCTTGCGAATCTTAGGTTCTTCTATACAGCTATCCTGGGTTCCCTTCCCACTCTGTATTGTAATCAAAATGTCTTTAACATGGGGTCCTAAGATAGTGTAATATGAAAAAAGTATTACGTAAAATAAAACATTCTGTATCCTGTCCACAGATCCCACATTGGCAGATGTAACTTCCAGTGGCATTTCATGTCAACAAACGAACCTTCTCCCAAGTTTTCCACTTATTCATACAATATAGGTGTCCATCGACATGAAGAACATCATTTAACATCAATAGTGTTTTTCCCCCTTCCCTACAGGGCATCTCCTCTCTCACTATCTGTCTGTGGAGGTGTCCCAGCTCACAAAAGGTTGACAACCTCTGTTGTACCATATCTAAAGACTCCCTAGAGGCAGGCAGCTACGTCCTCTCCAAAGTTTCCGTCTGACCCTAATTTACCACAATAAGATAATTGCATGTCAGATCAGGGCTGAATAGAGAGATTAATTAATTCATTAATAATGAGGTGCTTAGCGGCCCTGGTCTGTTAATGATAACAATTAAATGCAGAACAATATGATAAAGGGAGACCAAAAACATTCTCCTTCAAACTTGCCCTGTTGATTGCGCTGAGAAAAGGGGGAAGGGGATTTTTTTTAACGGCATCCCACACACAAAAGCGCTCCAAAGCCAGATTATTAATCTTAATTACTCGTAGCACACAGAGCAGCCAGGAAGAGGCAGGTAACATTAATCTGCATTAGGACGGCAGACATCGTAGCAACATGGTACATGCTGACTCACAAGCACTAGATTCCCGGTAGGCATGTCTGGGGAGTCATCAGTGATGGTAACTGGGACAAGAGCTAGGCACCTCATTGAGGTACTGCTTTGATTTGGCAACTATAAAAAATAAATACGACTGGTCAAATTTCAGTTATTTTTAATTCGTTTCAAGGTCCATTTCAGTGGTCTTCAGGTCACATTACTTACAAGAAATGTTTTTAAACTGCATAAAAACGACAAGCAATAGGCATATTTGATGTTTGAGCACAAACTGGTATGGGGTCCATAAAAAAATTGTGGGGTCATTTTCATGTATGTTTCTCTTATAAGAATATTTATTTTTCAATATTTCACATTACATTGGTTTGTCTTGATATTTGGTTGGATAACGTGAGTTTGAAATTTCACTCAGCACTTTGGGGAATCAGTCAACACAAGTTTTTTTTCATTCTACAAGTCTGATTGTGGAACTTAAAAGTGCCAGGTCAAACAAAAGTATCACCTGCCCACGCACAGGGAAATAATAAAATAACCAAAACTAGTCTATCAGCAATCAATCAAATTTCATTTGACACAGCATTCTAACAAAATAAGTGCTTCACACAACCCATTTCATCCCAAACCTAATATTAGCACCTTAGCACCTAGAGATATTTACACAAAACCCTTTCTCTTAATGGAGAAAAATCATTAGAAAACAATCATCAGTTAAAGCCTCCATCCTTTCCGAAACATCATGGAATTGAAAGAATGAAGTGGAAATTAAAAGTTCTCTAATTGACAAAGGCCCCTCTTCACTCTTAAAGAACTGCAGCGGACCCAGGCATCTCTCCTGGCGAGATGGCCTCCAGTCATTTTTTTATACATTGTTTGTGTTTAGAAAAAAGCTAATATTTGCATGAGCTAATACTTACCATGCAAGGGCTAAATTATCGTTCAAGTTCCACATAAAAACACTATCCTTTTATAAACATGCGAGAGTGTCTTCTTTAAACGTCATTCCTCTCTACTGATTAACCTCATTATTAAAAAAGTGGAACATGTTAAAATGATGAGATTTTCAGATAAGTTAATGAGCTAATTACATCAAATGGATTCCTTTCACGCTGATGTGACTGGCTGCATACCTACACAAACGAAGCCCCGCCTCCTCCTGTATCCCTAATGACCAGACCCCCTGATCTGAGTGGTCTTCAAGTGATCTAAACATTTGTGTGGAACTGTGGGAGTTAGAGAAGTTGAGCAGCCTGTCAGATGCACATGTGAGATTATTATTATTATTATTATTATGCATATTTTATTGTATTTACCACTGCCTGTGACAAGTGTACTGCGATTAAAATCAATAAAACAATAATAATAATAAGTAGTTCATATTTTAGTTTTTGATGCTTTTTATGTTGAGAAATTATTGCGACCAGAAGTTATAGAACACCAGAATTCCAATTAATCACATATCCAGTCTTTTGAGTGTAACCTGAGAGGCTATACACATTGCCTTGTTATTGTGCCAGGTGGAATACAACGCCCCATTTTACACTGTGAAATAAATTATTCTTATATATTCATCAAATAAAGACCTACAACGCTAAACAGAATATTGTAAAGAAAGCATATATCCTATATAACAAGGTATAGCCTACCAACAGAGGGCACAGCTCAGCCTCCCTACAGTATGTGTTGTGCACAAGTCCAGATGAATGAATGTCTCCTGAAAGTCTGTTTGGCAACATGCAGCCAAAAGTGTCAGAAACCTTTCAGAGTTGTTACATCATTTTACATTGTAAAGCTGCAATCACAGATTGCATTGTAGTTTCTGGCACACGCTCTCAGTCGCTTGCTCTTTCTCTCTCTCTCCTTCACACACACACACATACACACATACACACACACACACACACACACACACTTCTTGCAATTTCACATATTCAGACCAAGTGAAGAAACTATATATACATACACCCGTTTGCAATTTGGCAAATACCCAGTAAAAAATGCAGTTAAAGGTTGATGATGTCAGCTTCATTAGTCTTCATGAGTCTTCTCCTGAACAACTGTGCATTCATACTGGAAACAGAGAAGGACAAATATCACAGGAAGAAAAAACAGTTTGTACTTAATAACCAACACTAAAAATAACTTGAATTTGATGCTAAAACAGTCAACAAACCTTTCTGTTCCCAGTAAAAAAAAAGCTTGTGATTGCATTCATTTCAGATCCCAAAACATACTGCTTGCCTGCCCATGCTAAACCACGTCTACACATGCTATGAACATGTAAACACAGCGAAGCATTCAATCTAAGCTTTAACTAATGACTGAAATACATTCATGCCCGTGTCATTTCTCTTTCTTTTATTCCCCCACATGCTGACCCCATGCTGTACCATTGCAAGCTGACGTCCTATGTTTCCCATGGTTATTACTCCAGCAAAGAAGATGCATGGTAGCCAGGAGCGTATGTAGAGAAAATCTGGAGAAGTATACCTGAAAATAAGAAATAAATGAATGGAAATTGAGGGGGGGGGGGGGTGCGTGCACTTGGCTGTATGGATAAATCAAAAGTTCACATTTAATGACAAACAGTTAAACGAACCTTAAGCCATGGATGGATTCAAGCCCAGCTTACAAGGTTGTGCATTTCAAATGATCAAAAAACAGGAGCATTATACATGTCAAAATGCTTTGGGGTAATGGCGGAAACAATAATCCGGCTATTGATCTATCTTTAGCAGTGCATTATTTAACTAGCTGCCAGTTAAATGCCTTTGCGGGTGGCTTGGGTCAGAGATCTGCGGTGCTCACTGAAAAACTCCGTTGTGCACCAACAGCTGGGTGGCAAGGGTGGCGAGGCAGGCGATGCTGACGCCAAGTCCAAATCCGCTGCGCGAGCGGTCAAACGTCCACCACAGCCCCACCGACAGGGCGGCCAGGGTGAGCGACAGCTGGAAGTTGTTCGCGAAATCCACTTTCTGTACACCCGAATTAAGGAATCAGCAGCAAATGAAAAGGCCACGAGTTGGCAGCAAACTTCTGCGCCCACCCACCACATACACTTGCTCGAAAAAAGAATGAAAACTAGGCCTGGATTTCATCAAGATTTATCTTTAAATCCTTATCATCCAGATTCATGGGTTTAGCAAACTTCTGATCACAAAAATTAAATGGGAAAAACGGTGCACTGAAACAAAACAATAATGGCATTTATTTGTACATCAAAGTCAAGGACAAACTTCAGTTGTCCCAGATTATAGTATATGCTGTATTAAACCACCAATTAAAAAAGCTAAGAAATTAATTTCAAGAAAACAGCAGGAAATGTAGCTGTGCATTAGACCTCCCTGTGAAACGTCCTTCATAGAGGAAAACAAACCAAACAAACACAATTAAAATTGTGTAATAGTCCCCAATGCGCTTGCGTTCACCCTATTGTTTAGCTCTGAACAGTGAGTCCCGGGGCGGGAGGGTGAGAGAGTGGGGCCCCCTAGTGTCCAAAGGATACGGCGCTGGCGTGGTTGATGCCCACGAAGACGGCGATGCAGCGCATCACGCTGGACCACTCGCGCTTGAACCCGTGGGGCCCGCCCAGGCGACCGTCAATGCAGGGGTACAGCAGGCCCACCATCGCTGCTCACACAGGGGGGAGGGGGAGGGGGAGGGATTTCAGGGGGTGGGGGGTTACAACAGGGATTAACAGGGCCTCCATGTGTGTGACTCATCCATTGTGGTGGCCCCAATCACAACAGTCAAGGCATGCCTGTCAGCATTGTGGTCGAAAGACAACATGTTATCCAGCAAGAGCCATTGAAAGGAGCAATCATGCCTACAGCACACACAACAGCCGAAGCAAAGTAATGCTGACCACTGATCCATTGTATAGCAGTAAAGTACAACCGAAACTAATTTTAAATGGGGGGGGGGGGGGGCGACAACCATTCAGATATCATTTACTCAGAAGATTTCTAGTCAATGTACATCACCGAGAAGAGCAACATGAGAATCACAACCCAAAACTGCAGAGCGTAAAGCAACGAGCTGTTAAAGCAATTCATCGATTACAACAACTGCAAAAGTGTAAAAAAAAAAAAATCCTGGGTTAGCTTCATTTCCACACAGAGGCAGTCCTAGAGTTTGACGGACAGGATATGTCAGTCATTCCAAAATCGCAACAATTGTACCAGGCAGTCTTAAGATTGCAAATATACTGCCCTTCACTGGGCGGAAAGGGAAAGTAATGCTTTTATTACGGCCTGTGTAACTGTAACTGGACACGGGCAGACTGAGAAAGAGGGCCGTCCTCATTGGACAGACCACATAACAAACCAGCTGGCATATCAATGAGGCCGACAGCTTAGAACGCCGCCTTTCTGCTGTTGTTGTCGTCAATATGCAGCGTGCAACATCCATCATAAAAGGCAATCATTGCTGTGCAACCACCTTTACAAAGCCCCTGTGCCAGGAATCAGAAGAGGAGTTTATCTTTCAGAGACCTGCTTTTCGATGCATCGGGACAGGATGGAGATAATTCTGCGGAGACAAATTATTGCTCTAATTAAACCTAATCCACTTACAGCAGGCCTTATCAGACCACAGTAAATCTAGGATTTGCATAATTTAGAGAGCCAATGTCAAAGAGCCAATATCCTGCATAAACTGGGCAAAAAAGCAACAAACAAGGAAACAGGTAAGGTGATGGTGAAGAGCAGTGTGAGGTACTGCACACTGACAGGAATCAGAAGATTATAGATTCAGGAATTATGTCTAAACAGTTGGGAGAAACTGTAAACGAGTTGCCTTGGACATCTCTAGCCCTGCCTTTTTGGTGAGGGGTCAGCAGTCCCAGTAATGCCCGCAACTGAGAGGACTGGACTGTGCAAGGCAAACGGGCAAGGCAGAGAGAGAGCTGGAACTTTGGCACTGCATGGACTGTAGACAGAGAAGACCTGGTGGGCCGCTTGGCAGTGGGAGGTCATGCTCTGACGTGCCCTGTCACTTTCGGCAAGACAAACCGTTTCACAAGTATGGCAGGCCAGCTGACACACAGCGCAGTGTGAATCAAGTGTGGCCAAATGCCATTACCTCAAACTGAATACAGAGAAACTTATGGACCTTTTTCTTGCCCCCCACATTATGTAAGTAATGTGAGGAACACTGTCTCCTATTACCATGCCAAGAGTTTCCCATGGATATTCTGGATCCAAAATGGAGACAATACTAGGACATTATCCGTGGTCAACAATAAATCAAGATGAGCAGTAAAACAGGTCTAAGCCACTCCCGAGCCAAACCAAACCCAACCAGAAAAAAGAAGACGCTGGCCCACAACTGTAGCAGAATTGCCTGGAAAGCAGATACTAAATGTCTGTTGTACAAAATAGTGCATAACAGGAGCATAGCTATGTGTGGAAATCTGTGACTGTAACAATGTCATTACATGCAAAACGGTGGAAGAGCCGCCAAGTCTTTAGACAGGGAGAGAAGACTGAAGGGCCATGGGGGTAGCGAGGAGCCGTTTCAGATGCAACAGGACAGTGAAGAGTCAGACTCCAGCTGTCCCTCCCTGGCAGGTGCTCTCGATTCAGGAATGCCTTTCCAGCAGATCAGACCCCTCGTCCCGCACTGGAACGAGCCCAAGCCTCTCCTTCTCCCAAGGTCAGGGAACAAGATGGCACACTTGGCATTGGCGTGGAGATGCACACACAAAAAAAATTTGTGTAAATTACAAAAGGGGAGGTCTGTGTGAGTATGTGTGTGTGTTTGTGTGTGTGATCTGTCTTTTTCAGCATTAACTGTTACTTATGTCTACCCTATGCTGTAAATGTCAGGGGGGTTATAAAAAAGGACAGAACAGAAAATAGTCCGAGGCTATCATTCAAATGAAAAGCAACGAAAATAAGCCATGCCACCCACCCAATAACTGCTCAAAGACTGTGGAGTGGCACAGCTTTCATTTTATCACATCAGGGAATGGTTATCTTTTAGATATTTCAGCCGAAAAGAAAACAACATTTTGTATCAATGCAAATAGATCCTTGCCTCAAACCACAAAGCTTAAAGATTTAATTACACCCTTGACATCCCAGCTGAGGACTTTACTTGACTTTAGAGGGCACACAGGACGGTGCACATGAAAGGAGTTTCCAATAAAAGCTTTAAATGAATAATAGGCTACATTTTACTTAGAAAAACAAATACCTGAAAAGGACCTGGGGAAAAGCTATAGTTGGACACACCTAGCACACGCAGAGCTAGGCTTTAGTAAGGCTAGCGCTAAAACTTTAGGAGCAGAACATCACACCGAACACTCCCTGACTTTTTTATTCCTTACAGAATAAAGGTAACCACCTCCCCCACCTGACAGCGACTAAATACAGTATCTACAGTACCTGAGGCTGTTCCGCAGCAGGGGGGCATCCACCACGCGGACGAGAAGATGCTCCCAATGACGTCGGGCGGGAAGAGGGTGACGTTCCTCTGGACCTGCATCAGGTTGAGCACCAGGGCCAGGAAGACGCCCACTGAGAAAAGCATCACCCCACGGATGACCAGGTACACCGTTCGGTTGGTGACAACCGAAATGTACCGCCCCTGGGGCTTCAGCTTGGACTGGTCCCTGTCCTTGTCTCCTTCCTCCTGCTGACCTTTGACCTTTGAAGCACCATCCATGGCTGCCAGAAAGTCGTGTCATGCGAGATAAGGGGGACCTGATTGAGACACTAGCCTCCAGTGTTCTGGCTGTCGTCAGACATTGCAGGGGGCCTAACATAAAACATGGTAAATGGTAAATGGTAAATGGACTGCATTTATATAGCGCTTTTATCCAAAGCGCTTTACAATTGATGCCTCTCACTCACCAGAGCAGTTAGGGGTTAGGTGTCTTGCTCAGGGACACTTCGACACGCCGAGAGCGGGGATCGAACCGGCAACCCTCCGACTGCCAGACAACCGTTCTTACGTCCTGAGCTATGTCGCCCCTAGTAATACTAAAACATAGTATTGGGGACATGGTAAGAATCAACAAAATAATGGAGATGAGAATGCAAAGCATGACAATGATAACAGAATCTCTTAAATACACAGGCCTATTTGCAATTCTCTCCATTCAAAATAAAACTGAAAATTTTATTAACATGTATAGCCTTCCTGCAATCTGCCAGCAAATTTGTGAAGGATGGATCTGGTTGGCTGATGCATTTATTTTTTCCCCCACTGACCCAGCCTGTTCTGAATCCCTCTCCCTGAAGCGTACTTGATCTCCAGATTGATCTCCCCCAATTAGCACAATTGGCACAGGTGGATGACAACAACTTAGCCACATTCAATGGCTATCCCAACACAGTGAATCATGCATAGGGGGAAAAAAACATACCCAAACAGTGAATCATGCATAGGGGGGAAAAAATGCATAGGGGGGAAAAAAACATACCCAAACACTTTTTCAAAATGTTATTAGAATCGTCTCTGTAAAATGTATGCATACACACAGAAATCTAATGAAACAGGACGGTGCGGTCTCCGCCCATGCTAGAATGGACACAACAAATGAAGCCTAGCAAATGCCACCACAGTCCCAGACAGTGAAGAGATTTGTTTGGTCTTAGGAGTACTATGCTATTGCAGCCACCATGCACAATGGAGAAAACAGGACAATCGTTCCCAGCTGCCCTGCGTCTGTATGCATACCATTGCTCATTATGCTCTGTGCAGACAGGTGATGAGTTACAACCCAAATATGTCATACAAGCAGTTCCCTCATCACCGTAAGTCCTGCTCCAGGGCAGCTGCCTCTGAGAAATTGTCCATTTCACACCTCGTAAAGCATTTTCCCTCCAAAATGTGTGGATTAATAGAGTACTGCTCTTCCAAAATACAAATTCGACACTGACTACAGCACACGTAACCTTTTATGTGTCAGCTATTGGCTATAACCTCGGTATGGAGGGAGAGGGTACGGTCGCAGACTCATTTCTGAACCTCGTTAAAATAGAGGGGTGAATTACGTCAAGTGGATTTTTTTTTTTTTTTTTGTGTGAATCATATTACAGACTCGTGGTCATTTAGTTTTGTTATCAGAAACGTTAGCAAGAACTATTTTGCGGTCTCCTGGCTGCTTGCTCAGTTGTTAATGCACCGGTTGATTCTTATTACTAACATTAGCAAGCAAACATTAGCTGAAAATAGCACCTCAAAATATACGGTTATTTCGTGAGCGGTCATGAACCTTTTTAGAACTCCAACACACATTGCTTGTAATGGCTCATTTGCAAAGCTGTTGGAATTGGATAAGCTTTGCTAATTAGCTCACATACATTAGCCTGCTGCGTACTGAAGTGTTGCTGCCAGCTGTCGCTTTAATCTCGCATAAACGTAAAGTTACATCATAGCAAGTACCTACGATACCTTCCTTGCCTGAGCCCGCTACGTTATTGTGTGACCCTTGCATCGACACATCTCAGGCCTGTTTAAATCAGTTAAAAAACATATTCAGTTGACATTTTAAGATGAAATTAACCTAGCCAACTGTGTTAGCCAGCTGGCATGATGTCAATGTTGTTGACAACTAGGTTGTATTCGAACAAAACATACAGGTTTCCACAATTTCCGAATCAGAAATCATCCCTCCCCAGCTAGCGAAGACGTTCATTAGACAGGTAGGCAGGTAGCTAGCAGGCGATTTTAGCCAGCTAACTGGTGATATGGCTTCATTTACATTGTGCGAACAACCTCTATCAGTTCTTACCTTATTTCAGATATGAATGAACGTTTTCTTTCCATGAATTAAGAGAAATACGCATTAGGTAGTACTCGGGTACCTCAAAAAACATAGGCTACATGCAAAGAAAAACAAGCCACTTCAGCTATATTGTCATACGTTCCTGACACAACAATTTTAAAGTCTTGTTTTTGGTGAGATAACATTGCCGTGTATCTCATTCAGAACTTGGAGGGCTAACCGTCCAATCAAATTCTACGTTCGTGACGTAATTTCCTAGGACAAACCCGCAAGCGCAGAAGCAACAGCGGAGTTCAAGCAAGCAACGGGTGTGCACAATGCACTCGTCTGTGATTCTACTCGCAATCCGCAGGTCCTGAATGAGATGTTTTATTCTCATCATTCTTGAGGCAAATGATCTATTGGGAAGGGAGCATAAGCATCTGATCTTGGATTATTTGAATGGTCACAAAAATGCTCAATATCGGGAGCATAATATCTCTATAGATTTGTATTCACAGGGAAGACTGTAGTTTTAGACAGTGGACAAATGGGATGCAAATATCACATGTTTGCAATAACTATAACAGATAGCAGATATTTATAATGATTTGAAAATTCAGAATGATTTATCAAAAAACAAATACACACATAAACATCACAGGATTATACTAGGCCATTTAAAAACACAGCATGTTCTGCCTTTCATTATATTTGGCCTATGGTAGCCTGTTCTATGTCAGAACACTCAAAGAATTGCTCAGTTATAAGCAAAAACTGTTCGCTTTTCACAAAGCTATAAACTACATTTAGTGTGGCCTGTCATGATTTTAGTTGTCCTAATTCACAACTTAGTGTCCATCTGCCCACTGATTTTCCATGACCACTCAAGTGGCACCCCCTGTCCTGTTCCTGTTAGCATGCTGGATTTTGAGCGCATCGTTAAACCAGTGGTGTGCCAAAGTTTCACTTGCCAAAATGAGCTTTCAATGGGGACAGCCATGGAAATGCCATTTTCCTCCCTTATGCTGCATGTGCTGTTGCTTATCCACAATGTGACATATTCATCACTGGAAATACCTAGCTATTCTTTTAAAAACACCCAGTGCTTGACTTGTTATTGTATAATCAATTTCTGGGTTGTGCCCTGTAAACCACTTGGTGCCAATTTTATTTAGAAGACAGCTGGCAGCTGTAGTAATTGGTTGATTGACAGAAATACTCTTCTGTGGTTGCAATCTCAGTTTCTCCCTTATGAAAAAGCTACTTACACTAAACCATAGAGTTCTATACATTGACTGTGTCCTTAACCAGACAAATAATTGTACATGTCATGTCTGTGCATTCCTGTTTTGGTATTTACAACACACAAAAAAAAAAAAACAGGAACCTCCAGTTTACATTTCATGATTACATTTTCCGTCAGGTGTGACTTAGTGTTGTCAAAAGCAATATCACCACGTAATATTTGTTTGGGAAGAATGTATTACACTGGAATTATTAATCAATTGCAACAAATCATAGCAAGTGAAAGTTTTCTTTCTGTGCTGGAAAATGATTATTGGTATGTAAGCAATCAGTTTTATTTTTTCAGATTGTGAAATAATGGCTAATGATGGATGGTTTAAGTTCTTTGCATTTTCATGTGTATCATAAAAAACAAGGTAAATTAAAGTGAACGCCTGAAGTCAGACCTATAGAAAATGTATTTAACATTTTCAAAATATATAATACTATAGTTTCTACAACAAAAGACCCACTTGTGGAAATAATTTAGCACAAACCTTTGCATGCTGTGAACTGAAAGCCTGACATGAGTCTGCATGCAGCTCCTGTGGTATCCTCAGTGATTATATGACCAAGGTTACATACATCCACCCCATCACTCCAAACGACAAGTGATTGTTGTGCTGTTGATACTAATTAGAAGGCAATTATCTCATTATTACTTCAGCTAATTGCATTTTGCTATTGGGCTACTACAGGGATGGAGCCTTTGTAATTAAAAGCATGCTGAGCAATATTGATTGAACAAGTGTATGTACAGGGGGGTGTGCTGCCACTGTGTGCATAAATGATTACACTTCCTCATGGTTTCCTCATGGCAAACATCGCACCAATGGCCAATGGTGATGTCTGTTTAAGAAAAATGCATTCTATTTCACATAACACTGCTCTGTGTGTTTGCACCCAAGTGTGTGTGTGAGTGTGCACGTGCTCTCCCCCATGCCTCTGTATGTGTGATCTAACCACCACTCCTCACAATGAAAAACAAGCATCATTAGGGTTACATCTGTCATTTTGGTTCTGTGAACGAGCCATTGTTTTTATTGTGTTTCAACCAGGCTTTCAAGAATACTCCAGTGTTTTACATGCTGTGCTATAGGATGGATAGCAAATTGAGTTAGAGGGTCATATCTTCTGGCAAAAAGAACAAAGCATAGCAGTCTGTGTCAGAGGAGCCCTCGCACGGGCAGTGCCCAAGCAGTCAGACACCAGGACAGTTCTTTCAGGCTTTTACAGAGCTATTTAAAGAGTGTATGTGTGCTCTAACTGTAGTATAGCACAATGGCAGTGTAATTCC
This sequence comes from Anguilla anguilla, assembly GCF_013347855.1. Taxonomy (NCBI): domain Eukaryota; kingdom Metazoa; phylum Chordata; class Actinopteri; order Anguilliformes; family Anguillidae; genus Anguilla; species Anguilla anguilla. The sequence continues at coordinate 21,697,095 of NC_049215.1, read as the reverse complement.
AGAAAGGATGCAGTGAATATGACACAAGGGTCTAATACGTGTAAATATAAAGTGTTAACATAGAAGGGGATTTCCATAATCCACTCAAATTCCTGTACTTCCATAACATAAGCCTATTAGGCCATGTGCCGGAGCAAATCAAACACGCTGAGTGAACAGTCACGAGTAACTTGAAAAGAGCAGCAATAATAAAATAACTAATGCAAAGGTGGATTTTCAGAGGAAGCCAATTACTACTGTTCAGGGTATGTGCAGAGGGGGCAAGAGAAAGAGGCAGGATACAAAGTGCTGACGATAAACCTGAAAAAGACACTGCTTTGCATACTGGACCTAGGAAGTAAAAACAGCCATAAAGGCATGTGTGTGGGGGAGATATCACTGAGGTATTGCTGTAGAATGAAGAGCATTGTTGTTTGTAAATTAATTTGGAGGAGTCAGTGGTGTTTTGTCGGAGCCTTATCGGTTAATATGGTGTTAACATGTTCCATTTGCCTTATGTCCCAGAAACCCTTGAGGATATTTTGAGTTTTGATCAGGAGAGAGAGAGAAGAAAAGCCAATGGGAAGAAGAGTTCAAGGGCAAGAAGGAAGAGGGGCAATGAGTGGAGATGGAGGGATATTGACAGAGAGCAAGGAAGGGTAGTGGGAGAGAAGAAATGTAGAGGGAGGAAGTGAGAGAGCAGGAGAGAATACAGCAGAGGGGCACAGCAAGAAAGTGAGGGAAATTGACAAAGAAAGAGAAAGGGGGAGAGAGGGAGAGAGAAAATGTCATGGGCAAAGAGCATGGCCCTTGACGTTAAGTGAATAGAGCCAGCCACCCAATTCATCATCCTGCTCAGCCCAATATTGAGGACCCTTCTCTGTTATCAGCGCTATTTGTCCCACTGTCATAACCCTGGTATAAATCCTATGTTGGAGGCTCTTGTCAAAGTGGTCCCCCTCTCCTCATTATTGGGCTCAGCACTCATATTATCCCCCCTGACCTTTCACTTGTTTCTAATTAACCCTTCACCCCCAACGTGCAAGCTCTAGTCTACACCAGTGATGAAAAAAGGTGCGTTAAAGATACCATTGATGTCTAAAGCTCCATTCACAGATAGCAGGGAAGAGGGAATAAGCATTCAAGAGGGTTTAGTAGGAGGAGCAAATGGCTTGGGTTACTATATTTTAGAAGCTGTATATTTAAGCACATTTTTTTGTTGGTGGTTCTATTACGAACAAAAACCCAGGGAAAGTGTTTGGTTATTTCTCAGTTTACTCAGAGCCTTTGGTATTGTTAGAGAACAGTGGCTAAATCTCTCATAACACAAAGGAAAGAGGAACACTGCTGCATGGCCCCAATTCCACGGAGCAAGGGCAGATCAAGAAATCGCTCTAACTACTTGTGACAAGTTGTGGAGGTGCGCTAAACATCTGCTGGGCTTTGTGGCACAATTGCTGGTATGGAGTCAGTGAAGGGGAAAAGACAAGGCTGGAATTAATAGAGAAATATGAGCAATAGGCCCGTTTCTCTCGGCCTCTCCTGGGGAAACTAAAGATATGCTCAAACCTGATCCGATCTTTGGCGAGGCTATCTCACATTTATTCAGCCAGTTTTACTACTGTTCACAGCGAAAAGACAAACTCTACAATGGGAATTGCTGTCTGTCATGGTGTATGGTTAAAAGAAATAGCAGTCTAGAATTCATTAATATTATTAATGATAGGCTTCACAAAAAGCTCCATTGCTTATTCATTTTAATTTTAAAACAAGAGAGTAAATTGGCAGAATTGTCTAGCTTATGCATCATATTGGAATGCATATCGCCTGACTGACAGGGAGAATGAGACCATTTTGCTTTCCATTAAAAAAGAACAATCAAAGATTCCAACTTGTCTAAGACAGCAACTTGTCATTTCCAGTTGAAAGGCTGAATCCATGTAGCACAAAATGCTAATTTAAAAATGTGGCAAAACAAGAGAAAAACAATGGTGGCCAGTTCAGCCTGTTCAGAGTAAGAAGATAAAACATGCATCATCCTTACTGAGCAATTCTGCTGGACAGTGATTGCTGCATTTGGCTATAGAACTGGAAATCTAAAACCACTTTAGAGAACAAAGAATAGGTCCAGTGATTTATGCAGAATCACAATTTGTTCTCTTTCCTCGTACTGTTCCACGATGAAACAAAAAATAAATAAATAAACCAGTCAAGCCGTAAATATATAAAAATGATGCTCTTTATTTAAGATGTCGAAACTGCAAAGCGTTTAACCGGTGATATTGCCCAGGCTGAAATTCAGCTGTACGCAATGGTTCTTATCAATTTGTGACATTGGGGCGCCACCTAGCGCACGTGCTCTGAGCACAGTTGGCCTTCGTTTTTGCCTGATGGAAAAAGTGGGAAAATGATACGGAAAATTAGCCTACCTTATTCACAGCACCGCTGTGAGTGCACAGTAAGTTGACGCATTTTTAATATGTTCTTCCCGCAGTGCCGTTGTTCAATGGAGAGCCTCGCGCATTGGGATGTTCGCGGTTTCCCTGCATTCCGAACTATGACAAAAACGGCGGTAAGCATGAGATCTATGCTTTAGTCTGGGGACCGCAAACAAGACATGCACGCAGGAAAGTACAGTATTCTATGTTTTATTTATTTTTCTATTTTGCAATATTGATATTCAAATCAATTCCCTTCCAATCGACTACAAAGTGAGACAGCTAAGCGTTCAAATGCTATATAGCAATATGCCATTTATAATATGACAAACACTTTTCCACCATGTTATTTTATGCATACATATAAAACTTGCTTCTTGTCCCATATGAACACCTTCTGCACACCAGTCACGTGCTAACTCGTGAGCAGTTCAGCGACTGCATCAAAGCACAGGGTAGCTACAAAAAGTGCCTACTCTTGGCTACATTGTATAAACAGTTGAATAAACAATATTCTGTTTCATTACCCAGCAAATGAGCATTCGGGTGAAAGTAAGGCAATTTAAATACAGATCCTCTTTGCACCAGCGGATTTGCTGGTGGAAAATCACAAGATCTGACAGGATCACTACTGTAGGAAAGCATCTGTACAGGTAACTGTAAATTAAGGAGTGGTTTCTGGGAAAGGAGAAAAAATAGCTGGGGTTTCTTGGAATAAAGAAGGATGTGCATCTGTGCAATGAGGTCTACTCTTCCAAGTGTCCTTGGAAACTACTGAGCTGATGGAAACCTAGCATGAACCATGACCTATTGATCTATGTGCTGCTGCATACAGCATTTCTACGCATGACTTAGCTTACGGTATCTTGGCCCAGAACATCCTCGCTTTATGATACCTGCCTCTTGGAAGGATTTATTCTTACAGAATACAGACCTACTATATGATTCAGCTTCCATGTCACAATATTCCTGTAATCTCTGCAGTTTTTTTATATGAAGCCACAGTAATATGAAAAAACTCCTTCCATTTAATTTGTGTTCCATGTATTCAAAGAACGTTTTTGTTATGAGAATAAGTATCTTTAAATAAGTGATCAATTTATTATGTGATTGGGAAAATTGGAGCTGCACTGGACACATACTAGATAAATGAATATCAAGAAAATAAAATTCATATGTTTTTATTTTTTGTTAAATAATAAATTCACTTGTAAAATAATGTTTAGTTTTATTTTTTTCCTGCGCACTGTAGCTTTCAGGTAATTGAATTATGGTAGATCGCTGTATTACAAAAAAGTCCTCTAGCCCAGCTATGCCCACCTGCATACTCAATGTGGATTAATTGACCAAAAGAATGGGAAGCCATACTATGTGACAACAGCTGCTCTGATTGGCTGGCAGCGCTCGCACTCTGAAAAGCTGAGGCTGTCACTGTTAATCAACTCTCATCTCTTAACACCGGCCACAGTTATCAATGAGGTGAAGATTAATATTCCGGGCGAAACAGATGATAAATCATTTGTACATAATTAGTGCACAGCAAGGTTACAGCTGACATGAATTTTTATCTTAATTATGGGGGAAATTTGTTCCATTAATTTAATTTGGTTTGCATGAGCGGGTCGACACCTAACGAAGTTAATCTTACAGCTGTCATGGCGGGTGGTGGTTGGAGAGGCCCCAGTTGCTCGGTCGGTGGAACCGACGGCTACACCACGGTGGGTTGTTTTCATGTGATCCGATGTGATAGGGAGAGAGGCGGGAAATGGGGGAGGCCTGTACTACAGCAGGGATGGGTTTCTCAACCCTCACCTGCAGTGAAGCATTATGCGATGCTAGTTTGGAGAAATCTGTGAGGGCAAGTTTGGTGTGTGTGTGTGTGTGTGTGCGTGCGCGCGCATGTACACATGTGCATATTTGCATAAAGACAATCTTAGCGTCCAGAAAATGTTTTATTCATTGTTTTTTAAGAACAGTACATGCATGTGTATATGGGTATAAATGATAACACGTTTCCCTTTGAGTGCTTTCCCTTCCTGTCCAGTGGTATATGTGCTTGTCTAGTTTATTAACCATTTTTCTCACTCCAGCATGCTGGGTAATTCTCACAGCCGTGCCATTCAACCCGAGGAGCATCACATTTGCTGAAAATTGCCTCGTACCCCAGTGATCTGATGGATGGCAGCAGACACTTTGCACAGGAGAGTTAAATGAACTCCCTTTTTGTGTGGGAGTTGGTGAGTGTGACATTGCTGTTCACTGTGTTTTTCTCGCTTGTGATTACTGAGAAAATCAGACACTTCATTTAAGCAGATGGGGGGTGGGGGAGTAAGGGGTGGTGGGGGCTTGCTTCCTGACGCCTCTAATATAGGTAACAGCATCATATAATCATCACAGCTGATTACAAGTCCATTACAAAAATCTCAGAAATAATTATAAAAAGATTACAGCTGATTGTAATTTTAATACATTATATTAGCAGTTATATCTTTAGAAAATTTCAAGTGTCGTAATCTGAAATAAACCTTAAGTCTGAACATATTTATCACTTTTATATTTGTTCGCAGAATAGCCATACATGCTAGATACAGCAGGGCATGTGTCAAACACACATGCTTTTACAGATGAGGACCAGATATTGCACAAAAGCATATGCATGATGTACGTGCATCACAAGCGCCCATTGCAGCACTTACTAACAGTCTAAGTGGATATGCCACCCCAAAGCAGAAAGTATGGCACTGGAATCCAAATGTGTGCTTGGAAGCATTTATGGCTCCGGCATCAAGTGGCTGTGGCGAGTCTATCTAGAAACTGCCAGGTGATTTAGTGAGAAAGCGAGACATTTAGCGAACAGAAATTGCTATCTGGGATCGCTATGGCTGGGTGGGTAGACTCAAGGACTCGCACAGATTGATTGGTAGGAAAACGGGTGGTTGGAGCCATGCATTTTGATATTAAGCTGTGATAATTGCACCCGACCAGCAGGAGACAAAGGTAGCTCAATAGCAGGGGCGAGAAAATGACTGATTTAAAAACAAAAGGGGGCCTAATGGAATTCACCACTGCTTCTCAGTCATTCAACCTGGCAACTCTATTACCTGTGGTGATTCATAGTCCATTATGGGATCTTCCATTTTAATAGAATGTCTATCTCCCTGTAATACAGACATGTCAAGCATCTAACCATGCATTTGTCAACCCTGTGATTTCATTTCGAAACTTGTTTAACCCTCTACAGCTACTGTTTCATTTTCACTGGCTTTAACATTGACTAGGATTCAGTCAAATTATATATAGAGACATTATGTATACATTAAATAATCGATTAAACATTCTAAACAGAAATATCTTCTCTCAATCAGAGAGGGTATTGATTCAAGCAACATAAACGTCAGTGAGTACAAAAACATTAAACATTTCATTCAAGGCAGCCTTTTATATATACAAAAGTATAAAATATGAAAATACTGTCTGTTGGTATACCCCAAGGATCTAATTTGTGCACTCTGATATTTTCTGTTTCCTTTTACCATATAATACATCTTTTATGGAGATAGCATGCACAATGTTTTGTTTTGCTTTTAAATTTCCAATATGTACATTTGGAATCTTCTCCTGTACACATTCCTATGATTTTAATGCAATTGTAAAAATATGTCCTTGGGTCATCCCTGTATTTTTTATAAGTATTTCCCTGCTCCCCCTCTGGGAGTAACAAAGACCAATAATGCTTTTCTATAATCCAGGATGAGTCACAAGGGACCGCCTATTCCAATTGCCCTGATACCACGTGTGTGTACTGGATAAATAAAACTGCTTGTTCAAAATACAGTTGTGTCAGGTCTTGCTTACTTTAAGTCTTGTTTAGCCCACCGTCTTATGCTTTATATTCTCTTCTTACTATATAAAAATGCTGGTGATTGGCTGTCTTCTCTTCAACTCTGTTCCTGTCCTAAATTCTCATGAACAATAGTTTGTTAATGGCATTTTATATCAATGAAATTATCATAGTTTTGTTGCACTGTTGCCTATGTTGTTCTATATAGACACGCAGGCCCCTTCAATTAGCTCTTTTAGGTAACATGAGTTTACTTTGGGCATTTGTTGCTGTCAACAAAAAGACTGTCTTTTGAACATGCTTTAGACCAGTGTTTCTCAACCCTACTCCTGGGGACCCACTGCCCTGCATGTTTTAGATGTTTCCCTGCTCCAACACACCTGATTCAAATTAATGGGTCATCATCAAGCTCTGCAAAAGCCTGATAACGACCCATTCATTTGAATCAAGTGTGTTGGAGCAGGGAGACATCTGAAACATGCAGAGCAGTGGGTCCCCAGGACCAGGGTTGAAACACTGCTGTAAACCTTAAAAAAAGAAGACTCAGAAATAGGTTCAGTGTACAGAGTGGTTTAGTACTTCCACCTACTGGACAAATGTAGAATAGAAAATAGTGAAAACAAATGAAACGACAATAATTTCGTAATTTTTTATTTACTCACTAAACTGCACACGTAAACTGCTAGGGTGAAAGTATAATTTCTGCGAATCTGAGCTAGGGGCCACAGTCGTCGTACTGGACGATCCAGCTATTTAGGAACTGTGCACTCTTTCTCTCTGCGCCTACCTACGGGTTTCATTGCTATGCCCGAATGTACAAACCGCGGGCTCAAATGTTACAGGTTTGATTTCTCAGCGGGGTGCAGTGGGAACTCTAGTTAGAAAAAAAAATCTACCGTAAAGGAAAACCAAAATCTACCGTAAATCAGTTTCCACGTACGTGGGTGACGCATTGACTAAACTCAGGACATTCAAGTGTGATTTTCTCAGAAGCAATGGCACATATCAAATTATTTGATTCAAACGATATGGGATTTTGGGAAATCCTCCCCTTTGACTCCCATTCATTTTTTCATTTACTGCGCTTCGAGCGCCCCCTCTTGGCCACCTGAGTGGCATATCTTCTCTTTAGGGGAAGTGTCTTTGCTTCGTGCATCTCACAGTGACAGTCAGCTGATGTTCACGTGATCTAAATGTAGTTCAAAATGGCGGCCACTTCGGTCTTTTCAAGAGTGAGAACAGGGTCTAAAATAGGAGCTCAATATGACCAAGAAGGCAACCTTATTCAGGTAAGAAGTGAATGTTGAGGAAGAGTTTATCTGTAGTCAGTAAGACTGGTAGGTTTTCAGTGTGTATGTTGATACGACTGAGACGAGTCGCGTTAGAAACACACTAGCTGTCAGCCGCCGTAGATGGCTAATGTAAGAGCCAATTTTAGCCACTTAACGTTTTCGGTAATTTTAAATAATATCATAGGCCTACCGAAATTGCATGCAATAGTGGTGCATTTACTTACAGAGAGTATAATATCATCTTGAAAAAATACGACTGAAAACACACAAAACAGGCAGTGAGCTACCTCCAGATGTTTACCTAGTCTAGCTATTTCAACAGAAAAACATTAGCTAACTACGTTTGTAAGTTGGAATTTGACCGGGTTTTTACCTGCTTTTTTATTTTTTATAAATGAGACCGCATAAGTCCATGTTATCATGTAACAGGGATATTGTGAGTGTGTATTCACATGTTTATAGGTGGAGACGCGAGAGGATGAAGAACAAAACGTCAAACTCACCGAGATCCTTGAGTTGTTGCTTGCAGCGGGATACTTCAGAGCGCGCATTAAAGGACTGTCTCCCTTTGACAAGGTGTGAAGGTGCTGGCTAATGCTTATGGTCAAGTAAGGTGTTAATTGTACTAGACGCACACATTGAATGCCATTTTCAACAAACTTTTGTCTATGCAGGTGGTGGGCGGCATGACCTGGTGTATAACAACATGCAACTTCGACATCGACGTAGACCTGCTATTCCAAGAGAATTCAACCATTGGTCAGAAAATGTAAGCAATGGCAATCACTTTTAATGTGATCTTGCTGGACCTCAATTTTCCATTCATGATTTTGTGGCCTCCAGCTCATTGAGCATGGCCCTTGCAAATGTGTAACTTTGGTCCCCACTCATGCCTTTCTTTTCAGAGCCCTTACAGAGAAGATTGTGTCAGTCCTCCCCAAAATGAAGTGCCCCCATTGTCTAGAACCCCATCAGATTCAGGGGCTGGACTTCATCCACATCTTCCCTGTCGTGCAGGTAATTCAGGGCAATAGTGGGTAAGGACTCTGCAAGCTCTTTTCTTTCTCACACAAAAGCTTTTCCTTGCTTGAGGTTAGATGTGCAAGTACTTGCCTTTATTTTAAGGGCTGAGGTGATTAGGTTAGTCTTTGTCCTCTAACAGACCTTCTTTTGTCACTTAGTACAGTAAGACATCAAACAAAAACACTGAAAATAGGTTGTGATCAGGAGAAGGTGTTTGTGGTGTCATGAGCAGGATGACCGTACACTGTTTTTGATGATTGGGTATTTGAGGCTTACTGACAGAGAGGGGTGGTGCAGGCTGCCTGTCTGTACTCACTGGATTTTACTTCCTGACCCTCCCACCCCTTCAGCTAATATGCAGCATCTGTGGCCATACCCCAGGAGTGTTCCTTTGTTCCCTGTTTCCACTCTGTGCTTTATGGTGGATATTACAGGAACTGCATTAATGTAAGTGGGGGGAAAAGGTTTATAGTTAACTGACACAGGCATAACGGACTGCCTTTGCTCATTCCCTAGCCTTTGACTTCCTGGCTTTCCAATAGCCTCTGTGATCATGCCCCCTGTGTCAGTTTCTCCTTACCCATAATGCAGTGCTTCTCGTTTAGCCATGTATTCTTATCCAGAATGATTTAGAATGTATAATCCTTGTACAATGCTGGATATGTACAGAAGTAATTCATATTAAACACCTTTGCACAATTGTGCAATGGCTGCATCCCGCAGCTGCAACCTCTGAGATGGAATCAAACTTCCCTACTCATGATAGTACGCCAGTCATCATATTCGTCTGCTTCCCTTCCAGTGGTTGGTGAAGCGAGCGATCGAGACCAGGGAGGAAATGGGAGACTACATTCGCTCCTATGCTGTTGCTCAGTTCCAGAAAACTCACAGCACTCCTGAGGTGAGACTGGTTATTTTGCTGTTTTAATTGTGTGGAAGTAAGATGGATAAACAACAGGTAGGTTTAGAGAAACAAACGAGTGCAAGGGTGGTGAGGGGGCAGTATGATTGAAATAACTCAGGTTTATATGCGGCAGATGTTAAGCTAACACGGATTCCGTGAATAAATCACAGTTGTTTGTGAATGGGATAAGAAAGATGGTAACAGTAAAAACAGATTAGAGGCCAATAATTTAACATTCCCAAACTGGGGAGAATGGGTGTAGAAAGCTTTATCATTAAAAGTGCAATGTTCACACCATGTTTGTCATTGATTACCAGTACACCTTAAAAAGTAAAATGGGAAGAGCTGTTGCGTGTTAGGCACTGCTGACTGTTATGCAAATTGAACTTATCTTATATTCAAACATTTACCAAGATCACGTACATCAGTCATCAATCTGTACACCAAGCATCAATCTTTTCATGTGATTTGATGAAACTCACTTTTGTCTTCCAGGATGATGAATTCACACAGAGGAAGGAGAAAGCTATAAAAACAGTGGTAGACGTGTGTGTAAGTACCAATTATTATATTCAGTATAGCGGCTTATTGATGAAACCTACTGCCTTATCACCCAACCCCTCGAAATAACAACTGGTGATTGCAGCTCAATTACAGAGGTGTTGGTGCTTTGTCCTTCCATAAATGATTTTCTAATACCCTCTGGAGTTGACTCTTAAACACAATTCACTTTATGGCCCTCTTAGCTATATCCTAATTGTAGGAAAGCAATGAAGCTACAATGGTGTGTAGTAGCATGGTCTCTGTGTCCTGGAACTCAAGTTGGAGAGTGTATTCATAGGTTTTACTTGGGCGTCTTTGCAGGCACAACCCTCCTCATCTAGTGTCCTACTGGCCACTTTAGCTAACCTGGACCCCATACAAATGCAAAGCTGCACGGTGGATGAAATGTAATGACTCCTTACTATAGGTCATTATGTGGTGCAAGTGCAGGAAGTCGCATATTGTGGAACAAATAACCATGATTAGTGGAGAAGCACTGTCATAGTGAGTGGCTCTTCTGAGCTGATTAAATTCTTAATGGCTTTTTTTTTTAGGAATAGCGACCGTACTGTTGCTTTTCCCATGTGCCTGCTGAATGTAGGAAGGTGTGTTTTTACACCACAGGGCTGGAGGTGTTCTCCATGTTCTGTGAAGGATTCGGACGCATACAATTTGGGCTCTTTCCAATTGCATATTTTCCCTCCTTGCATCTTTTCCTTGTGTCCTTTCCTTGCTTCCTTTCCTCCTCCCAACGGAGGACTCGAGGAAAGGATGTTGGGAAAGGATACGAGGGTGGAGGAATTCAGGAAACGTGTATTTGGCAAATGGAACTTTTTTTCCAGTCGCATCTGTTTGAAGCCATGTCAATTACAGATTTGGCGGATTTGGAGAGGGGAATCCACAGGTTGATTATTTATCTTACAGGTTCCAAAAAAAAAACTTCCACAAAGGCTAGACTCATGTATCCTTCCTCAAGCATCCTCTGGGAGCCTCCTAACTCCTTGTTCCTGGCTCCTTCAAAGAGCATGGCGGACCTTTATCGATTTCCGGGTCTGCGTGGATCGAGGAGACAAGGATGGATAAAATAACCAATTGGAATTTAAGTATGATTGGATTTTTTTCCCCCCTCAACCCTATTCTTTCTGTCTTAGGATGTTTACAAACCAGAAAGGAAGTATAAGCGACAAGCAGATGCAGGAGAGCTGACAGATGAAGAATCTCGAGTTCACTCCACACTGTTAGAATATGGAAGGTGTGTATGGCTGTCAAGTTATGCTGTTCTCTTCCTGCTCACACACTGTAGGGATGTAATGAACTATTTAACTATTGGGTCACTGCGTAAATACAAAGAAATTTTGGTTTATTTAAAAGTTATTAAAAAAAGTTATATTATTAAAAAGTTCTGTTTATTTAATCTCATTGTTTTAAAAATTTGTAGTCTTCATTCATACAAAAGAGCCTTTGGAATGCTACATGAAGTAACTGATAGCTGAGTTCATGCATATTATAGCCTGAAAGCATGGGTGAATGCAGATCTCTGAATTATGTATTCAGAAAGAACTGGACTTTAAATTATTGGGCTGAGGGTTGGGTGAGTGGGATTTTTCACGTAGAGTTTTGGAGCCACTAAATGTCTACGTAGCAAAGATAATGATTAAAATGCACTGACGGACGGACACACACACAAAATTTAGTTTAGGTTTATGTAAGTTTATAATCCCATTGTGTTCACAGGGCCTGGATTTCACCAGGTTTAGTAGCCTAAATCATAACTTGCACATGCGAGGCATTTCACATTTGAAATTCAAATGTTGCTACCTAATCAGCATCCAAACAAGCTGACACCCAACACAGAGGGGAGAAAAAAGCTCTATTAATTCACACCATTTCTGTCACACTGAGTCCTATTTGTGTCATTCCATACATTGCACTTTTTTTTTGTCCTGAATATTTGTCCTCTCCAAGACAATTTAGGAAATCATTCTTTTCACAATGGGAGGTGGAGTGGGGGTGGGGGAGAAGGAGGGCGGGGGTGGTTGAACACGGCAACGGCGTGCAATTGTTATGTTGCCGTGACAACCTAGGGTTGAATGTCTATGAGATTCATCCTTGATTAGAGGTTTTTCCATTAGCATATTATTCAGCAATCATGATCCAGCTCGCTTAAGAGATGCTCCCAGCTGTGGTCTTTGCCGTCTGCCATTAGAATTATGATTAATGCAGCATCATCATGTCACTTAAGTCTAAACCTCGATGTTCCTTCTGGCATTCTCATCTCTTTTTTTCCCCATTTTGTATGTAATCTCTTAAGACTACATCCTGTTTTCATCCTGTAAGTATTCTCTAGGTTTGCAGGCTGAAGTTCAGAGTGCTTCTAATAAAAATGCTTGCAGCATTGATCACTAAATCCCAATAGCAGATTATTGTCAAAAACGGCATGGAATTTTGAGTTAACCCAGTGGCTCGACCTGCTGTCTTAGATGGCTGAGAAGTTTGTGGTTTCTTTCAATCAACATCAAATTTTGGCTTTGGAAATGCTGTGTGGACCCTTGTCCAATCTGTGACTTAAACATGTATGAGCTGTGATGCACTGAAACTGGCAGACACTGCAGCCCTCTAGGACTGGAGTTGGGACTGGGTTAATGGTTCACTGGAGTGTTGGATACTAACAGAGAAGGTTTGCTCTGTCCCTGCATTGGTGAGCATCGCCCTGCCAGCACGGCATTTCTCAGTTTAAAATGCTGCACTTCGGCCAATGAGGCGAACCTTCGAGAGGTCCTTGAAAGTGAGCACGGAGCCCAAATCAGTTTTGAACAGTTGACTAACACCATTTTGTCAGTCAGTTAAGTAAGGCATGGGTGCTGAACCCCACACAAGCTCGAAGCGATGGCTTACCTTCTGTTATCTTTCCGAATCAATGAAGAATCCTGAAACTGGTATATATTTTAAAGTTAATAGCCATTGTAACAAAAAGGCGGTTACTCAAACTGTGACTTCTGTCTCAATCTGTGAACTAGTGGTAAAGTAACCATATGAGCCATTGATTCATGGCACAGTTTTACAAGACTCATGAGAAATGAAAGAGTAATGCAGGAGGGTGGTACTTGGTACCACCACTTAACGCTGGTTGTGGTTGAGTTTCATCTGCTCTGCAAAGCGCTTTGAGATGCTGAAATGGAGCCATACAAATATAATCCTTTCTTGTCTTTCTTAATGCTTTTACTTTTGAGCTATTATTTGTAAGTTGAATGTTCTTTTTCAAAGAAACTGTAAAATGTGATTCTACATTCAGTGCACAGTACAGTAGTACTTTTTCTGCCTGTGACAGCATTGTCATTAAAAATCCCCACCACAGAGTCTAAGTAGTTTTATTTAAAACTAATACAAAATGATTTATATTCTTTGGGTGCTAGCCCAGAAGATAAACAATTGATTAAGGATAAAAGTTGGACACCCGGCACCACAAATATCTTGGCACAGAAGAGAGAAAAAAAAAAAAAAAAAAAACTTTTGTTAGTTCATGGTCAGGACGGGTTCCTCCAGGTAAATATTTAGTGGAGGGGGTGCCTCAGAGGGTGAGCAGCAGCGATGTGAACTGGCGAGCATGGTGTAGCCGGGTGAAAACATGACTTCACAATGCCAATTCTGAGGTTTTGTTGGGAGGAGCTTGTGGGTTCAGTTATGGTTCAACCCATGGTCAGGAAGGTTTAATGGATTTTTTAATGGATTTTTATTTGGTTTGTAAATGGTTTCATTTTCATGAAATGTGTTAATTTATTTTTTATTTTACACAGACGCTATGGATTCAGCAAACAGTCCAAGCAGGACAAAGTGAGTATCTGGGAGAAAGAAATCTCATATTAAAGTTGTGCAAAAGCAATTTCTTTGGTCTTATCCAGTCATATAGAACATTTTTCATTTAGTTGTTTGTTTAGGTGTGTATAACAGAATATGTAGTACAAACTTTTGTCCCCCCTCCCAACCCCCTCAAAAAAAAAACCCTACATGAAGAAAGGAGAGTTTCCTGATGATGACTGAAGATAAGCCTTAGGAGCAAATTAATTTCAGTTTGCCCACTTGGTTTCTATTGCTTGCAATAATAAAACTAGTTTTTATGACTATGACTGTGACACTGGGCCGTTTCCTGAACAGGTGGAGGACAGGAAGTTGTCGCAGGCCCCAGGTCTGCCCCCTGGCATGACCGAGGTGTCGGAGGAGGAGGATCTTCAGGCCGCTGAGGAGGTGGGTGTGACGGGTCCAGTACCGATCCCGCCATCGTTACCCATGGAGTCACTCGGTCACAGAATGGATGGAGGAGTTTCTCAAACATGTCATTTGTCTTAGTTTTTCATTAGAACCTTTTTTTCCAAAGCCAGTTACTAAAAACAGGAAAGTCATAATGCATCACAACCATTATTTGTGGCTATGTAGTCATTGTAACAATGATTAGTGTGGCAGAATATACATACTAACCGTAAACTGCCAGGAATAATAGTTTTGGATTTATCACCCTGCTTCGCGGTTTCCACACAGCAATTGTTTACAGCACTACTGTTCTCTTTTAGCTGCGCATTAAAACTCTGATGACTGGTATGGCTGCCATGGCAACAGAGGAGGTAAGACTTCAAATGCTATAATTGAGGAAAACAATACTTCCACCCTGTGATAAACAATTTATTCCCTTCAGGTGTGCTCAAGTACTGGCAATTATTTCATCCATTGGTTTAAATAATATTTCAATTGCATTTGCATGACATTATGAAAAGCTGTAACATTGTTTGCGCAAGTCAGTTTTCTAGGATGTTTTCCACAAAAAATGGATTTGCATTCCCTGTGAATATCATTCAGCACTGAAATTACAGATGCACAATGATGTAGATCACTGGGGATGTTATTTTGTATTTATAGTCAGTGTGTAGTGGACAATGGACACAAAGTAGTAGCGTTCTCATCACAGGGCATTCCGTGTCATCTTAATTAAATGGAGAACCTTTGTGGAAAATTGCAGTATTTGGTCTCCTTCATTGGAGAAAATGCTTATTTAACAGATTTTTACAGTTATTGGAAAAGATTTTACAAATGTGCAGCCAAAATGGGCTGCCAAAAAGCACACCATTGAGAGAAGCCAATTTAAAGCACCCACAGCTCTGTCTGTGTTGGGTCTCCTGGGACTGCACTCCCACACCAAGGAGCGAGGAGCTGGTGACGGCAGCTGAATTGTCACAGATTGCCGGTTCTGGGGTCCTTCAGTGCCTGGTGTATTGCGGTTGTTTAGCGACACGTGTAGCGGGATGCCCTGTAGGGGGATGCCCTGTAGGGGGAGGCCCTGTAGGGGGAGGCCCTGTAGGGGGAGGCCCTGTAGGGGGAGGCCCTGTAGCGGGAGGCCCTGTAGGGGGAGGCCCTGTAGCGGGAGGCCCTGTAGCGGGAGGCCCTGTAGCGGGAGGCCCTGTAGCGGGAGGCCCTGTAGCGGGAGGCCCTGTAGCGGGAGGCCCTGTAGGGGGAGGCCCTGTAGGGGGAGGCCCTGTAGCGGGACACCCTGTGTAATGACTGCAGCCGAAGGCCACGTTTCCAGCCTGTTAAAGGGAGCCGTTGGCGCACAAGCTCTTGCTTACTAAGGCCTTTGGCGTTTGCAGGGGAGACCGACAGCCAGCGCGGTGGGCCACATCGTGGGGCTGCAGTCAGAGGAGATCAAACAGATTGCGTCCGAGTACGCCGAGAAGGTACACCCACCTGCCACCTGCCTGTGCGTCATTTTCACAAGAAGACTTCATGGCTTTTCATTTTTATCCTTTACCTCTCTTACCAGTTTTCGATCTTCAATTTGTACAAATGCCATTTTCTTAACTAAAGGAGGTGGTCCTTATTTTCAGATAAAATCTAAGTGTTAATGTTTTGTGTGTTTACATGAACCCCTTGCATGAAGTGTTGTGCAGAAGAGTTTGGACAGAATGGTCAGCTGTTTGAATGTTTCCCCCACATGTGCACTAACTAAAAGATGCAACGTCATCTTTTCTTTTGTCGTATTTCTCGCCATTTCGCAGGCCTGTTCTTGCTTGTTCAGGGCAACAAAATCTACGCGAGAGGAACAGCCAGATGTCTTCTGGCTCCTACTGCACTCAGCCAGGCAGTCTGGTGTCTAGTAAATGTATAGGAAGACTATTAAATGCGATTTAAGCATCGTCTGTTAAAGGGATCCTAAATCAACTGAGAATCGCACCCATCTCAAATGAGCGTCCAACAGCAGCTGTGCTGGAGAGAGCTTGCCTTACACCTTACTTAAGAAGCACAGAAGATCATTCGTGCCAGTGCAAAAGCAGACGCTTTAGAAACAAGCAGAGAGGGTCATCGCACCATTGGAATCGTTTATCATGCACACGCTCCTTCTCCATGACTCTGTCTACATGCTAAATATTCTGAAGAGCTGTGATTCTAATCCTGATCAATAAACCTTAAATTAATTTTAACGTATTGTGAAAGGATTACTTAAGTTCTTTGCAGTTTTGAATTTCTAGTGAATACTTGAATAAGCCCAAGTAGTAACGTTATTGTCTGCCTTTTAATTCCGAACCGGGGGTTTGGGTGTGCTGAATAGCCAGCTCTTCGGTTGACAATGCACTTGTCATGCACACGCCTGCCTGGGGCTGAGTTTAGTAAATAAAGAGCGATTTAGATGAGTCCGAGTTAAAGAAGTCGCATGCATTTGACCGTGAAATTGGACTGGTTTTCTCCTGAGATGGAGAGAGCAGAACCGCGAGCGCGGCTGTCTTTCCTAATCGCTGTGCTCACACTGCGATCCAGCGGCGTCTAGACTACCAAATCGCCAGTCGGGCCTTAACAGAATTTTGATCTTACAAAAAAAAAAAAAAACCCCAGAACCCTAAACACTGTTGAGGAAAAAGCTGGCAGGTTCTGGTGTCGGGTGGTGTACTCCTGCTCAGCGCTCCAAATTCTTTCAGTAAGATCCTGCTGTGTTCTATAAATGTGTAAAATGTAAAATGTGTAAGTTGCTCTGGATACAGTTGTCTGCCATGCAAATTCATAAGTGCCAGTACGTAAGAAGTGTAATAATGTGAGAGGATGTGTAATAATGTGAGAGGATGTGTACTAATGTGAGAGGATGTGTAATAATGTGAGAGGATGTGTAATAATGTGAGAGGATGTGTAATAATGTGAGAGGATGTGTAATAATGTGAGAGGATGTGTACTAATGTGAGAGGATGTGTACTAATGTGAGAGGATGTGTAATAATGTGAGAGGATGTGTAATAATGTGAGAGGATGTGTAATAATGTGAGAGGGTGTGTACTCATGTGAGAGGGTGTGTACTCATGTGAGAGGATGTGTAATAATGTGAGAGGATGTGTACTCATGTGAGAGGAAGTGTAATAATGTGAGAGGATGTGTGAGTGAGTGGATCCAGCAGTGACTGCGTGTAAAGGGCTCAGGGCAGAGCTTCAGTGGGGTGACGTTCCCGCGTGGTTGTGTTGCGGAGCAGACGGAGAGGTCAGCGGAGGACAGGCCGGAGCGTTACGGCCCCGCCCAGCAGCACCGCCGAGCCGTGGCCTCGCTCAGCAAGCAGATCCAGCACAAGACCAAGCAGCTGGAGGAGGTGAGCCTTAGCACTATTCCACCACCCTCCTCCCCACGCCTCCAATTATCACAACATAAGGGATTGGAGTAATCCATACCAGTCTGCGTTTTTTCATTGCATTCTCATAAGACTGCGAGCAAAAATGAAACGGTTTGAAATGCAGGATTTCTGCTGCTCGATGGATATACATGTTGTTTAGTGCATCGTGTGATATTTAATATTCTTTGGTCCCTATGGCAACATCTCTTCTTTCTTTTTTAAGCTGCAAGCAAAACATTTGGAGGTTCAAGCTGGGTGTGAAGAAGCAAAGAGCAAGTTGCTGGAGGTGAGAAATGTATTTAAAAAAAAAAAAGAAAAAAAAGTGAATGCAGATCCTTAATTGCTGCATCAAGGCCAGAGTAGAACCAAAGCTTTCAAATCATATAATTATTATTATTTTTACCATTAAAAAAAAATAAATAAATGCAGGTTTGAATTAAGGGAATGTAGAGAAATGCTTGTTAGGTGCTGACCAAGGTCAAATATTAAAACTGATTAAATGCACATTGACTCAAGTTCCCATTTGAGGTGTTTTTTGCTACAGACAATCATGCTATTTATTTGCCTCGCTGAGAGAATTTTTATTTTTTATTTATTCATTTTTTTTGGAGCATTTTAAACTCTAGGATGTGTGTATAGGTTTCAGTTTTAGTATCAATTGTATTCCATGCACTATTTTGTATTGTGTACCCATGTTAAATACAATATTGCAATAACACTGTGGTTGTTATGGGCACCTTTGTGTCGTTCTGCGTGAGAGCATCCTATGAACGGTGAAGGTCGTGCTGATGAGTATCCTCCTCCGTTCCTAGGCGACTGCGCTGACTGAGAAGCTGGAGAGGGAGCTGGGAGCACTGGAGGAGGTGGAGTCCCAGGCCGATTCCAGGTGAGTTCTGTCTCCAGCCGCGCCTCCCTACACCCGGCCTGTGAACCAGGCATCAGGGGCGGCCCGTCTCCTGATCGAGCTTCACCCCTGCCCCCCCCAAACAGCCACTCAGCGATGGTCTGCTCAGTATAGCATGCAGCCAGACACCAGACCAGTCAAGTTAGTCATTTCCTGTTTAATTGGACTATTGGGGGTGGGGGGGTTACCGCATTGACTGAAGCCCTCCCTCCCTGGCTGAAGCCTTGGCCTATTGTGCGACCCCCTGAGGTCAGCCCTGGTATGATGAGGATTGGAGTCCTTACCCTGGGACACTGCTGCACTGAGAGCTGTGCTTTAGGGAGCCCCCAGAGACTGAACCCTCCCACCCCGACACCCCAAAAATCTATTAAAATAAAAAAACCGCTCCAGAAGCAGAAAGTTCTCCGATGTTCAAAAACGGTCTGTGAGCATCACCGTCGTCCTGAGTGTTGAACTTTTTATTTTATTTATTTATTTATTTTTGTTATTTTTTTAAACATATTCCCCAAGCCGGAGATTAGCTGTGATTGCTCTTCCCACTGACAAATGAAATGGAGATTAATTAGCTCTCCCTCCAGTACCTTAACCCAGCTTGATTAATTGATTTGATTGGATGGGGACGTCAGTCGTCTGTCAGTCAGGCTGTCAGTCACCGGCTGATTGAAAGGTGAGCCAGTGGCCTGCAGCGGGCCGTGCCTTTTGAAGCTGAGCTTGCCCAGCCTGTGCTTTTAGACCATGAGCACTAAAACTAAAAAGGGAAAGCTATTTTCAGCTTTGGTCACTTTTTCAGACCACGCTGATTGCATCTGCACGGTCCACAAGACCACAAGAAGCACAGTACTGTAAGGCCTCTGGGTGTCTCATCCTCTCCATGACATTGAGGCACTTCTAAAAGTGCCACAGTTTAACAAACTGACCGACCTGACATCAGATGCTTCTGATTCCTTTCTGCCGAGAGCTGATTACTCTCCATTATAGTCTGTGATTGCAGCGGGTCAAGACATGGCCATTACGCGGCCTTGCACGCAGGAGACTAATCGTTTGCTCTGATTAGGCCCGTTGGTAAAGGAGTGGTAAGAGTGCTGTATTGAGATGTACTCGGCCGGTTTCTCGCTTGGGTCTGCGCTCGCTGCTCTGTCAGAAAGCCGTCTGCAGAACATGCTCTGCTGGGCTGCGAGCCGCTCGGCTGTAAAGCAGGGGTGGGCTTATACCGCAGTGTGTTTTTCAGACCGCTGTTCCCCATGGCCGTTTTTACAGCAGAATGATACGTGCTGCTGAGTCCTGATCAGTTGCCGGAGCACTTGACCTCTTATTGCAGTGAAATTCTCTGTGTCTGTCCGTCGGACCCCCTCCTTCTGTGGAGAGTGCACCACCCTCCCTGTCGAGCATGCCAGCACTGCGGGGGGCCCCTGGGTCTGTGCAGCTGGGCAGCCAGGTGGCTGTGGGGGATATTAAGAGAGGGTCACGCTCTGGAATCCGCTGCTGATCTCTGCCCCATTCTTCACTGTCACAGCTGGGCAGACCCCCTCCGTGAGGAGCACACGTTTCCCTCTCGCACGGTTATGCCTGTGTGCGCGGGAGCGTTTGTGTGTGTCTGTCTGTGTACATGCGCGTGTGTGTGCGTGTGTGCGTGTGTGCGAGTGTGTCTGTTGCACGCCTTCCTATGTGTATGTGTGCGCCACCTGTGTGTATTTGTGCGCCTTCCTGTGTGTGTGTGAGTGTGTGTATGCGTGCACCTTCCTGTGTGTGTGTGTGTGTGTGTGTATGAGACTTCCTGTGTGTGTGTGTGTGTGTGTGTGTGTGTGTGTGTGTGTGTATGTGTGTGCGTGCACACGTGTGAGCTGGGTGGATGTGTTGGTGTGCGTTTCCGTGCGCATTCCTTCCCAAAGCCCTGGCCTTCCTCCCTGCCCTAAACCCCAGTGGATTAAAGGCGTGGGAACGGCCAGACACTGCAGCGGCGAGCGCGCTGATAAATGGCCCTGCTCGTCTCTGCCTGGTCTGCTGGGGTCACTGCGTGAAGACCACACAGGTGTAGAGTGAGCGTGTGTGGGAGGTCTGGCACTGAACACAGTGCAGTATTATACACAGACTCCTAGGCTCAGGGATGGGGTGTTAATGCGGTGTGACTGCGCTCGGTTAATGTATGGCACATCACTGAGCCTTTGCAGATGTCCATAACCGTGTCTTTCTCTTAAATTATTTCATTTGCTGAAACGCCAAGGCTAGAATTCAGTCAATACACTGACTCACCCACTAATCAGACACATTTAGGTTTTGGTTCAAAGATGTGTTCAGTTTCAAATTTCTGACAGGTACTTTATTGTGGTTAAATACCAACTTTAGTGAACGGTTAATTCTCTTGAAATTGACATTTACTTATAATCTAGATGACAGGCAATCAATACTTAATAACCTACTGAATGGAGCAGGCATTATTAGGCTGCTCTGAACCAATGAAACACTTGCCTGCGGCACGGTGGCACAGCGGTTAGCACTGTTGCCTCGCAAGAAGGAGGTTCCGGGTCCGAATCCTCTCTGTGTGGAGTTGGCATGTTCTCCCCATATTCCCGTAGGTTTCCTTTGGGACCTCCAAAGTCCAAAAACATGTAGGCTCCAGGACTCTTTTGCAAAAGAGATGTCAATCTCAGTGTGACTACCCTGGTTAAATAAAGGTAAAATAAATAAAAAAAATAAATAAATGAACACTATCTGTGGAACAAAAGGTTCTTATTGGTTCAGATTTACTGGTAGAGAATGAAGCCCTTGTTTTCCCTTCACTAACAAGTAAGGTGTGTTGCCAACTCGTGCTATTGGTCCAAATGTGTCACATGACGATATCTGGGCTGATCACCAGAGGTCTCAAACCCCACAGAGATCTGAAAGCTCCCAAAGGTCAATGTGACCAGGCCGGACCTGAAAATGAGCAAGCTTTTACGCTGCGGTAGGCTTTTCTGTCCACCTGAGCTGAGCGACGGCTTCTCTCCTGCCTTGCGCTGCAGTATCCTGGAGAAGCTGAGGGCTCTGGTGGCAATGAACGAGAAGCTGAAAAGCCAGGAGCAGGAGTTCCGAACGCACTGCAGGGTGAGTGACCCGGTGCTCCTCACCACCTTGCCGCTTTAATTCCCAGGCAGAATGTTGCCACGGTAATGCCTGTACCATATGTGAAACGTATGAAATTGCTCAGCTTCATATGATGTGTATATATATATTTTAATTCATTACATTTATTATGTAGGCAACACAGCCTCCACACTTGCATTTCTACTATCTTTTTGCTACGTTATATAGGATATGAAATGGTATCCAAGCATGCTACAATATGCTATTTAATTATACTCAGACACACATTCGTACATGCACACCCACATGTATTCATCCTTATAATGGATGACTTGGCTTCTTATGAATACTTAAAGCCATTATCTGACTGTCAGCTCAATTTGCATGAAATTTGCAGACGGCTGTCTGACATTTCTTTTTTTTTTAAATGATAAAGACCACTTCTCGCAGCCTGTTTTTATGTGCAAGAGCAGGTGTTGGATGCTCCTGTAACATTTTAGAAGCTTCTATTAACCTTTGGATGATGGGGATTTGATGCAGGGTTGTATTTGCAGTATTTTCCTTCGCAATAACTAAAGGTGTGAATTCATTTGTCCATGGTGTTTTTGAAAAACTTTGAAGTGTAAAAAGTAGTTGCTCTATGCAGTGTTTACAATGTTAAATTACAGGCAGAAGTCAACTAAACTAATTAAAATGTCAAGTATTTGAATGAGTTTGTTTATTTCTGCCTGTAATTTAACTTTGTACTCAAGCCTTGCATAAATTTAGCGTATTCTATTTCTGGTGGGGCTATGAATAGACATGCAAAGGTGCTCGTTCCTATTTGTGCTGCAGTGGTGGTGTGTGGAGAATGACCCTGCAGTAGACTGGGGCGGTGTCTAGGGGTTCGCATTTATACCTTGAGCCAGTTCATGTGACTTGACCCAGGGATAGCTAATACTGGGTTCATTGTATGCGCGATGAGTCAGAAGCTGTTCCTGGATCAGTCTGAGTAGGGGAAGCGTGGCATGTAGCCAATCGAGTAAGGTATGCTGTTGATTGTTCAGGAGGAAATGACCCGTCTGCAGCATAGCATCGAGAGCCTGAAGGTGGAGTCTGGGGACGATGCAGAGGACGAGAAGGTAACGCGAGCAAACGCCTCCCCTCATCTCGACGCGGCATCGCCGTGGCCCCTCCCACTTTCGCTAATGGCGCCTCCTCGCTGTGCCTCCAGGAGCGGAACCAGCTCATCGAGAAGCAGTACAAGACCGACAGGGACAAGCTCCAGAAGATCCGACTGCTGCTGGTAAGGAGCTTTGCAGGGTTTCGGTCCATCTTGGGTCATGTGATCAGCGCGTAGTGCAGTGGTGGAGCTTGAGTCCGGATTTGGGCTGCAGGTGATACAATTTTATTCAACTGCGAGGTACTTTCACACATTCCCTGAAATTGTGAGTGTGCTTCATTCATCCAAGACCGTTTAAAATGAATGCATAGAAACCACACACAACAGACGCGCACTGATGCGCACTAATTCCCATTGAAGCCACACACCTGGGCTGCACAACGGTGGGCTTTTAATTCCGGACTGGGAATGAGCCAAATGCAGTCCTCTGTCCACTGTTGGCTGGGGACAGCTCTCCTGTTTCACGCCTAGTTTTTTTCCCCACCACTCCTGGGCACACGTTTCCCAGAATCCCTCCAGCATGACCCGAAAGGAATGGGCCCTCATGCCTGCTCTTGCCTGCAGGCCCGGAGGAACAGGGAAATTGCTATCCTGCAGAGGAAGATTGATGAGGTGCCAAGCCGAGCCGAGCTGACGCAGTACCAGAAGAGATTTATTGAGCTCTATGGGCAGGGTACGTATTTTACCATCTGCTTTGTGTCATTACCTTTCACTAGGATTTCGCATTCTTATTTATCTTGCCGAAAGTGGTTGGTTTGCACAGTGCATTCAAGTGTCTTTTGCTTTTTCTTTGTTTCTTTCTAACATCATTTCTTTTGTCTGTTATGTGCTTTCGGTCCATTCCAAAGCCAATGTTCTTAAATTTAGAAATGGTCAGATGTGATGTAGGTTGACAGCAGTAGCTGGCAGTAAACAACTTCACTAATGAACAACTAGAAATTGGGCAGTGCGCCCTCCCACACCCCCACCCCCACCCTACGGAGTTGCCAGGGTTGCCATGACACCTGGGCCGGTGCCCTACGGCAGCCCGCCCCGAAGGCGCCGGTTTTCATATGATGTGCGAGGTAAAGGTGGAAACGTGGTGTTTACTGTCGCCGGTTTTAATGAATGGCTTCTGCAATCACCCGTGGAAGCCCTCAAATCACTGTCAGTCCACCCGTCGGAAATGCCTTGAGCGTAGCTGCTTTTAAGCTATCTTTATCTCAAGAGCTACCGGAGAAAAAACAGTTTGTGCTCGAAATGCTGTCATACGCAGCTGGTTATTTTGAAACTAAACAAAGATATTAAGACTTTAACCCTTGATAGTGTTTGTGAAGGTGTCCCTGAAATGGCTTTTCATTATTCATATTTTTATAAATGATCTTTTGTCTGCGGTGGGTCAAGTGAAGGTAGTCTTCTGTGGAAAAGAAATGTTTAAAAAAATGTGTTTAATTAAAAATAAATGAATAACATTTTAATGCCCTTTCCCTTTTTCTACCTGATTTTGAAAGCCCAATCATATATCAGTGCTCATTGCTGCAGCCTGTGCTATCGAATCAGGAGAGCAGAGAGAAGCATGTGTTCTCCTCGGAAGTATGTGATGTTGCCTCCACTTCTTACCACGCGGCAGATTGAAAGTTGGGTTT
Source organism: Anguilla anguilla (assembly GCF_013347855.1). Lineage (NCBI taxonomy): Eukaryota > Metazoa > Chordata > Actinopteri > Anguilliformes > Anguillidae > Anguilla > Anguilla anguilla. Next base: position 21,672,695 of record NC_049215.1, on the reverse strand, counting down.
GCACAGACATGAGTCGGGGGAGGACCAGTCATGTGCAGGTCAACAGGTGGACATGCAGACGCCTGATTGGGGGTCGCTAGCAAGCAATGATATGCTGTCTGACTGAAACGTTAGCATACAGCTACAGTCAACTACAGGCACTGACCAGATACCAGATTGCTTGATTGGTACTTTAAAGTATGAGTATTTTGAGGGAAGGTGGGGGGTGGGGGGTGGAATGGAGTAATTGGTACCAAGAACACAGTTTTAATTTTGTCTTTTCTTCTACAGTTTCAGCCACCCACAAAGAGACCAAGCAGTTCTTCACCTTGTACAACACGCTAGACGACAAGAAAGTATTCCTGGAGAAAGAGGTGAGCCTGGCGTCTCATTTATTAAGCTGTTGAAAGGTTAAATGTCTGAAGGCAGAGACAGGGAGGAGCCGGATCGCTTCGAGTGACCACCGATTGACAGAAGGCCATTGGCCTTTGCTAAATTTCCCAATGGCTGAGAGTAATGGAATAGTTTGGTTAATAATCCCGTAGCAAGCAATCTTCAGTCGTCAAGGAATGGTTAATGCGGGGATTGTTTTAGGACGGGGTGCAGACCAGGAGAGAACTATTCCATCATTTTTTTATTTTACCTTTGATTCATTTTCTCTGCTCACTCTCTCTAAACTCTGCTCTGACTGTATCCAGAAGACAGAATTTATATTGTACTGTAATTTATAATTAATATTGTACTGTAGAGCGGGAGAGTTGTAACCGCTTGTGGTCGAGGTGTCTTTGCTTTCATTGGCCATGCCGTGTGCGTTTACACTCACTTCAGCACTCAAATGTTTTGCTATAGCCTATTTGTTTTCGCTGAACGAATGCAACCTTTATTATACAATGTATTCCTGCCGCTAGTGCCCGTTAGCTCATGACCATTAGAATTTTATTGGTTTTGTTTACCATCCTTTTCCCAGGTGAACTTGCTGAACTCCATTCATGACAACTTCCAGCAGTGAGTATGGCCCGATTCCGCAGGATGTATGCTTAGGTGCATCTCCCTTTGAAAAGCTGCCGTTCCTTGCCACGCTCCTGATAATGCTACACAGTAATTCTAAATGAGCTTCGTCTTATCGTGACCATCTGGAAGCCTGTTGCATGCATTGTTTGAACAGTTGCTGCAGTGCCGTGGCATTGTCTGTCGCGTGGGCGTGCGTTTCAGCTCCCCCGCTGCTCGCCCAGTCCAGGCTCTCATCCCGACTGCTTTGTCGGGGGGCGGGGGGCGGGGGCGAGCAGACTCTATTAGCGCAAGACGTTGTCTGCTGTGTTCTGCAGGGCTATGGCGTCATCGGGAGCCAAAGAACAGTTCCTCAGACAAATGGAACAGATTGTGGAGGGCATCAAACAGAACCGAATTAAGGTAGGTACACACCGGCTGTCTCTCCTGTACTTACTTTTTTTGGAGGTGAAAGTCTCCCACCATTTGCTGCGGTCGCGTGTTCGACTCTCATGTTTGGTTGCTTTGTTTCTTCACCCTAATCCTGCCAAAAAAAATGTAATCATGTTCTCCCCTTAGCCGCCGGAGCTAAGGAATTTTATTGGCAGACTGTAACTGGTGGAATAGCCATTTTCTGTGAGTTTAATTTTCCTTGCCGATATTACACGGATGCTGTAGAAAGCCCCGTGCCACAGCACGTCACACTAATATGGGAGAGAATGGAGTTGGCTGTACGGTTTGATCATGGCGCTGTATTCCCCCATAAGAAACCCAAGATTATTACGAGATGAAATTGGCACCTCAGGAAAAGTAATTTAGGTAAAAACGTGCCTGCCGGTTTTTACAGTGCAAATGCGAAATGAGCTGTTTAGCGAGCTGTAGCGGGGGGAGGGGCTGCTCTCTCCACAGTGGAAGCTGCAGCAGGGGCAGAAGGGCTGCTCTCTCCACAGTGGAAGCTGCAGCAGGGGTAGAAGGGCTGCTCTCTCCACAGTGGAAGCTGCAGCAGGGGGAGAAGGGCTGCTCTCTCCACAGTGGAAGCTGCAGCAGGGGGAGAAGGGCTGCTCTCTCCACAGTGGAAGCTGCAGCAGGGGGAGATGGGCTGCTCTCTCCACAGTGGAAGCTGCAGCAGGGGGAGATGGGCTGCTCTCTCCACAGTGGAAGGCTTCCTAAGGCTTATTTATGCTTCTTGCAGAAGCTGACACACGCCAGCACACGCAAACTTCTCCTTTCACGAACTTCCACATCCGTAATTAGTAATTGTGGACAAAAAGACCCCTTGCCTCCTCTGGCAGCAGCAGGTCTGAAAGATTGTAGAAAATAACAACATTAGCTATCTAGTTTACGAATCTAGAAACAATTGCCAGGTAAATAATGTATATTCTATTAATATTTCTCTGAGTTGGCATGTTTTGGGACAAAAAAATACCATGGATGTTTGCTTTATTCTTGCCATGATAAGGATACTGGCTTTACTGTTTTGTTGTTTGTGGATTTCCAGAATGCATAGAATGTGAGCCCCCCCCCCCCCCCCCAAGCTTGATTTCCCACCCCATTTAGCTAGGTTAGCTAGGTTCTTAACATTAAAGTGTTTGTAACATTTCTGGAAAAAAATGAGATGATTATAACCAGTGAGCTGGGCTGGGGTATCAGTAGCTTCCTTACTGCTTTGGGCTCAGCTCCATGTGCAGTGTTGGAGTTTTATGACAACTCGTCATGAAAGTGCCTTGAGTGAGAACACAAGTATGCAAGTTTGGTTGGTCTGGACAGAGCGCCCTTGTCCGCATAGTGGTTGGCCTGCGCTCTGAGAATGTTGAGGCCTTCAGAGGTGCTCGAGAACAACCGACTGCCCCCTCATCCATCTCCCCGTGGCACCAGCGCGTGAACACTCTAAACCCCCCCCCCCCCCTCACACAGATGGAGAAGAAGAAACAGGAAAACAAGATGAGGAGGGACCAGCTGAACGACGAGTACCTGGAGTTGCTGGAGAAGCAGCGGCTCTACTTCAAGACCGTCAAGGACTTCAAGGAGGTGAGGTCCCCCGCCCAGCCGCGTGACACAGAGGCACTCGCCCGCCACTCCGCGCCGGTCCCGGGGGTCCGCCCTGTCTACGGGCTTCCATTTGTACCGCACACTTAGCCGCCCGCATGAACTAGAGTGGCACTCACCCAGCCACACACCGGATCTCGCACCTCCGCCTGTAATAACTGTCACACCACAGAGAGTTCCTTCCGTGGCCTACAGTTCAGGCTGCGGGGCCGAATTTGGTGTTTGTTGAGGTGGGTTAAATTGGCCTCAATTTGGACTCACCCAGCCATAGTACATTTCGGCATCATTAGTTTCGCATTGTGCTCCTTACACAAATGACCGTTTGTCATTTTTTCTAAAGCTTTTGATCGTTACAGTACTAAAATAATTTTTAGGATTGCACATTTCAAATGTTTTAAATTGAGCTTGGCAGACATTTTTACCTTGCAAAGTTGTACAGCAGCAGTTGAAACCCATCGCCAGTGACCCATCTGGTGTTTAAACCAGACATCTGGAGAATTACTGATGTGTGATTGGCTAATCACATAAATCCAGAAAAGCATCACAATTGGATGAACACACACACACACACACACACCCACACAAAGCCTGACCCCTTTCAGTCATGAATATTCAGGATGGGAACATTTAATTTTATTCTGCAAATTTGCAGAGGCACACTGGACATGCCTCTATGGAGTTTAATTGCGGGCCTTAGAGTTTTTAGTGAATTGATAGATCGCTGTTTCGCCACTCCTGGCAGCTGTCCTAACATGTTTATTAATTTTATCATTAGCTGCTTTACCAGAGGGACCTTTGGAGTCACATCCGATACATTTTCAATCTTTGTTGTAAAATTAAAAGCAATTGCCAGTTGTTTGACTTGGATAACATCATTATGCTCGTTTTGATTCAAGGCTTTGGGTAACTTCTGGTATGATCTCTTTTCCCCCCTTCTTTAACACTGAACTGTTAATTTTGTATTTGATGTTGGATCAACAGTAATTTTGCTAATGTACCTGGGGAGGGAGGGGGGAGGTGAAATAACTACAGAGTACTTCATTATTGTTTTATCGCCCTTCATTTCATTTGAATATTAATTAGTGGTAAGGATGTCAAGGGCGTTTGTGCATTTAATATTGTGTTTCACTTACATCGGTAGTGTCCACTAGGTGCTCAGTATTTATAGTGTCACAGTCTGCTCTATTCTGATGCTTGGAGTTACCTACCCTTTTTCAGGATAGTTCTGTGAGTCACTGTCCGGGGGAATTATTTAAAAAGCATCTGCAAATGGAGTGTGAATGTTATGGGGGCAGCAGATTGGAATCCACACTTGCCGTGCTGATACTGGAGCTTCTCTTCCGTTTGTGTTCCCCACAGGAGTGCCGCAAGAACGAAATGCTTCTTTCCAAGCTGCGAGCGAAGGGCGCCTCCTAGCTGACGTCGCCTCCGAAAAGCTGCCCCAATTAAATTTTTTTTATTTGTTTGTCATGCTCAGCACTAACAATACATTCTTTGGTCTGCTTATGCCTGTTAGCTTTCTGTGGGACCCCACTGTGTTCAGCTGTTTTGGAAACCAAACTGCACCAAACCCACCTGCCTCCCTGTGGATCTGTGCCTCTCGCAGTCAACCTGAGCTCAGTTTAGCTTTCTTACTGAGGAGTGTTCTCTGTGTGCTCGAGCTGAATGGGCTTTCTGAGTTAATCCACACAAGTGCTGCATGCTGGCTCTCAAACGTGCCGCAGGGAATTAATCGTGTTCGGCTTCTCTTCAGACACAGGTTTGATGAATTGCTGGCCAAAGTGTGAAAGTGTAAATGGCAAACACCATTTCCTGTGTGCTGAGCTCTGTCTCCTGTGTAACAAAGTCAGGACTCTCAACAGCAGACTACTGTCAGAACCTCAATCCACAACACACAATGACATTAAAGATACACACGACTGCAATGCCAGTTCTCTTACATTATTGTTCTGACATTCATCCCTGTTGAACTTTACCGCTGAAGATGCAAGATTATACAGAGGAGTAAAACACTGCAATGTTAAGTTACAGTTGCCTTAACCTTACACAGGAACAAATGGCCAAACAAGCCAATTCACTGAGAACACATTTTTATCTGGCCTGTAAAGTGCCTACATGTCTATAAGGGGTCAATTCTTTTACTTGGTATTGTATAGCAATATAATAATTACCATTGCCCAGCTTGACATTTACTGAAATGATCCAAGGGAAGTCCTTAGTCAAAGGCAAAGAGGTTCAAACCTGCAGCTATCCTGTACGGAATCCAGTTTTTTTTTTTTTTTTTTTTTTTTTTTTTTTTTTTTTTTTTTTGGCCCAATTCCTCACTGCTGCTACACTCAGAAGAAAACCCCTCATTTGCTTAAGTGCAATGGAACATTCAACATGCTGGCATCTTTGAGCCCAGGTTTGCTGGATTGTTCCATATGGGTATATGCAGTTTGTAAGCTTGGTTGAGGTGGCACAGTCTGAAGCTGGCCTTAATTGCTTGCATTTCCCCGAGCGCCTTCATATCAGCGACTGTCCCCCCCAACGGGTGTCTACAATCAATCAGTATTCATGGTCCAATTCACAATAAAGCGCTGTCCACAATAAAAACAAACTCTCGCATTTTCAGTCGACAAACGTAGAACCGCGTGACTGCGGTACATTCAGCCTGAAGGGCCCTGTGTACTTCTCTAGAAGAAATCCTTGTGCCAGATTTAGTTTCCATGCATTTCCTTTTCTCACAAATCATATTTTCTCACTGACGCTTACGCTCTCACACCCTTTTTCGTGTTTTAACAAGCTCGCTAATTTTAGTAGGGAACATCCTTCACAAACCAATCTCTTCTGACTTAATTGTGCAATGTGGGGGCATTACCTTGTTAACTTCTCTCATTCAGTTATATTAATTAAAACCAAGGTCTTGTTATATAAACATTTTTTTTACAGGGATGACCAATTTAGCAGTTTTTTCTTTGTGTAAATTGATATTGAAGTGCACAGAGAGATGAGATACAAATGAGGTGGAAGGGTTCTGTTGCAAATATGTAAATTTGCAAGCGTGTTAGTCATGCAAAACAATTGAATAATTCAGATAATTACTAGATGAAGGCAATTCTCTTTACTCCTGTATTAGCTTAGCCACCACTGCATTGAGTGACAGATCATGGAATGAACTAATGTGCTGCATGAGCAAATTTTGTGATTGCAGTTTTAGAGTCTTGTGACTTTAACTCTGGGTGTTTATACATGTGATTTTAAGGACTAAGGGCTTTGGTCAGTGGAGAACCATGGCAAACTCTTACCTCATCTCACAAGCACCTGGTAATCGATGACATTAAAAACTGTCTTCATGGAGGTTTCTTTTTTTAAATTTCCTTACTGTGCCAGATGCATTCTGTTAAAATTACTCATTAAAAGTGCAATTAAGTACAATGTGATCCCATTTCCCTGCTGAATGGCCCATAGAATTGCCTTGAAGATGATCAGCAAAGTTATCTTCTCAGTGCTGAGAGAAATGCATTTGCAATAATGAAACTGAAAATTGCATGTTCTAAACAAAATACTGTTCTCCTGCTGTTTGAATGGTTTAGCACCCATTACTTGAGTTTGTACTTGATCTCAGTCCTCTCTGGCCCTTTAAAAAAAAACATTTTTTCTGTATTCTTTAAAAAGGGAGCATGTTCTCACAATAATAATTCCGGAATGTTCTCTACAACAGATTATAAAAGGAATTCACTAATGCAATGCAGCTTAAAAATATTTCTTAAACAGAAAGTATACGCTTAAAGTAACTTAAAGCAGTTCGTACGGCAATTTCACGCCTGCAGGGGTTGTACTGTGTGTACTTTACCTGATTAGTCTTATTTTTAATATGTTCAATCTTTTGTATGTTCTATCTGCAGTTCTGTCTGCAGGGGACACAATATTGTGGCCCCCATTATCTCAAGTACCAGCCATTGTCCATGTTGGATCTTGAAGAAAATAGCTTTTAAAAATTCCTCTTTTGATATTGAAATATGCAACATTCAGAAAACCATGCCGCGTGTCTTTTCCCAGACTGTTCCGCAGCTGCTTTTTTTTTTTTTTTTTTTTTTTTGTCATCGTGAGTGCTTTTTTTGAGGTGCAAATGTGCTTGTTTCATAGGTCTTTGTCATTTACATTTCATTAACCGCTTACCTCATCCCACAGGATCTCTGTGAGATGTGAAAATGGGACCCGGTATTCAGTGCTAGGTGCACTTGGCAATCTAGACAATTCATTACATAGCGATCTTGGTCAGGCCGCATTCTGTCTTAACACATATGATGGTGTTTACGCCCCCTTGGGGCTTCAATAAGGACGCAAGAGGTTCTCCAAGTTCAGCCAGTGGTATTAGCACATCCTTTGCAAAAATGCTAGAACCAGAAAAGTCTGATCTTTGCAGGACCTGCATACCACTTATTCTGAGCGTTAAATATCAGACTAGATCCACTGAAACCTTTTCGGTAGACTTGTAAATTTGCTCCATTGTGACTTGTTTTCTTTGTCATGCAGCAAAATAACTTTGAGATTAGCTGGGAAATGCGTCTGCCAGGGAAAAAAATCTTGAAATTGCTCAAGTCGCTTTTATTTTGTCAGGCTTTATTTCTTTTAAATGTGGTTTGTTACAAACTATACAGCGCCTACACACAAAGTCCAGAAAATATGCTTCTACTATGTTTTTTTCAGTTCACATAATGATGACATCGTAACCAGTAACTACATTCCCCTTTGCATTTTCCTGGCAACTGTTTTTGGAGCACCAGAACCAGTCAGTTTTATTTGTGCATAAAACATTAAAGACAGGTTTTTCCAAATTGCTTATGAAGTAGTATCACATGATTTAAGAATCTTGGTTGTAGTCCCCGGGTCAACAGCCCTGGTACTGGAAAGCCGTAGTGTCTAGTTTCTGTTTTTAACTTCAAATCAGCAAATAATTCAGACCCAAGAAACCAGGTGAGATGCACTGTGTAATGAACTGCTTTAGTTGATCAATTAAGTCCTGAGTATTAATGAAAATCAGCGGGTCTCCAGTAACAGGGTTGGGAAACTGTTTTAGTCAATCACAACTCTATCATCAAGCATGTAAGATTCTTTTATTTTTTTGATGTGACGGTGTGTGAATTGCAATGTTTCCCTTTTGCCTTGATTTGAATTTAGACAAGTTGACTGTCAAGTAACTTGATCTCTTGCTTTTATGTACAAAAAGCCTGGTTCTATTTGGCTCATTAAACAAAATTCAGAAATGAATAAGTTACAAATTCACACTGATAGAACTGTAGCTAATACTAAATTAATTAAACAGCTAAGTATATCAGAGTAATAATTACGATTATATCTACAAATAAATTAAATAGGAAATGATCTAGTCCGTTCACAGCTACAATAAGAATGATCATTTACAAATATTTTTCTTGCAAAGTAGTGGCATATGATTGTAGTACTACTGATCAAACTACAATCTGGTTTCCTTGTGTACCAATTTATCCAGCCTCTGACTGCAATTCTGATGGTAAGATTTAAATTCCAAGGGTTCCTCCGCGTTATTAATAATAATAATTTGGAAAGAGTGTGTGTGTGCAAGCATTAACGTTGTCCTTTGGCAAGTTCTTTTGAGGCCATGCCCGCTCGCCCCCTCACCTCTGCTTGGTGAAGAGGCTCCGGAAGGCGCTGTTGTAGCTCTTGTTGAAGGCGGTGTAGATGAGAGGGTTGAAGAAAGAGTTGGAGTAGCCCAGCCAGAGGAAGACGCTCTTGCAGAGGGGGGGCACCACGTTGCATGAGCAGAGGGGGCCCAGCAGCTCGGTCACAAAGAAGGGGATCCAGCAGAGGACGAAGACGCCGATGAGGAGGCCCACCGTCAGCGCGGCCCGCCGCTCCTTCTGCTCGCGCCACGTCTCACCGTCCGTCTGAAAGGCCACGCCCGCATGCCGGGCCGCAAAGGCCACCTGGGGAACGTGGGCAGCCTCCTTCACCTGCAGTACAGGGGGAGAAACCAATGTTTTTTGTTGTTTTGAGTTTGAGTTGAGTTGTTTTGATGAGTGCATCCTATTTTTGAAAATCTCTTGCATAGAAGGGTCCCCGTTCACAAATCAGGTATCTTAGTGGTGGCAACACAAAATTGCAGCTTCAGAACATGATTGTGCATGTGTCTGCACCTAGCCAATAAAACATACATCAAAAATAACTAAGTTACTGAATTCTGAATGGGGAAATGAACAGTAGTGCATGCCTGTGTCTATAGGGTCAATCACCCTTGTGCTTGAAGTCTACAGCATCCACAACTCTACTGAATCATGGTCCAGAATTGGAGTTCAGTGTACCTCTACTGTTATCTGGGTAAGTCGACTGAACATTAATGTTTTTTCTGAGTTACATGCTAATCGTTCTAAGTAGATTGACACTTGGAAAATCAAGTTTCTATCAGCCACTGTTGAGAGATGTCTCTAGAAACTCAGAACCATGGTTATGAAAGTCTGGGATTGAACACCACCAATTCGTGCAGTCAGTCCTTTAAAAAATACTCTTTGTTCTCCAGCAGTCCACCAGCTATGCTTTGAGGTCTTTGGACTAGGACCAATAGACTGCAACACATACAGACCAGATGCAGGCTAATAGCAGTTGCGCAGTTCTCCATAAAAGCAGCAATGGCCCATTCAGGTAAGCAATACCCTTCTGAGTGAAACCCACCTCTCAGGCTGACACTACAGCTAACTATCTATAAAATCCTCTCTTAAAACAGTCACTTAAAGGATAGCTTGAGATTACATTTTTTACTATGAAAACAAGGGCTATACACAATGAAATGTTGAGTAGTGAAGGGGTCATGAAAGGTAAATTGAGAGCATTTTCTTTTCTTGGAACATAAGCGTGGATGTGCATGCAGCTGCTGCCATCACAGCTTCCTTTGTAGCCAACACACAGACATTGCATGAAGAAAAGGACTTTGGGATATCACTTTGCTCTCAAATTCACATAATAGGCTCAAACAAAGTGGGTATTGTAAGATATGATTAACACATAAACCCCAAATGTAATTCCATGACCTGAGACAGTCAAATATAGTGATGTTGTGTGAACACACACATCTAAATACTGAGAAAAGTTTCAGAAAAGGGTGTGCAACAAGTGAATAATCTTTTCAGGACTTTGTGCCAATTTCTGCCACTAATTATTTAATAAGGTCAATCATATCTTGATGTGACATTTGTAGCAGCAGCTGCAGCCACAGATTGCATGTGTATCCTAAAGATTTTACTGTTTTCAAGAACGGGAGTCAACCAGTGTAGCCTACAGAGCTGTCAGAAAACTAAAACTACGGTAATTGGTTGGAACAAAAGATGAGATCTCCAGGTTCAGAGTTATGCACTCCTAGTTTAGAGGGAGGGCTTAGGGTCTGGTTCAGAATACTGCACTAATATTTTGGCTGAATGTTGCCTAGGAGGCTTGATTTTCAATCCTTGATCATAGCATCTTTGATTTTGCTTCTCAATCATTCATTCAGTTTATCCCATTCATTCAAACAAATATGTTCGCTGAGCAGATTGGTTGTTGAAAGGCAGGATATATAAGGATAAGAACACAAGAAGATCCATCTGGAAGAAATGTCCGGACTAGAGGTGGGAGTAAACCCTTGGTAGGCAGGCCTTCACTGATTTCTGGTTCTTGGTGTATTCCTGGGGTGCATAGGGGCCGATCCATTTAAGGATTTCAACCCAACTTCTGTTGCCAATTATTTATTTTAATAATGTACTTTTTCTGATTTTTACATTTTTTTATATTGAGCTAAAGCTGAAGACTTCACACATATCCTTGGTGAAAAGAGTTTACTGTGGGCTGATGCAGGGGTAAACAAACATTGCTATATAAACAGCCGTTCAGAAAACTAAGCTACGGTAATTAGTTGGAACAAAAATCAGCACACACACCAGCCCTCAAGGACTATAGCTGTGCACCCCTATTAAGCAATAACTAAAATAGAATTTATGAATATATGGCAATGATATTATTGTTATCCAATACATTGTCCTAGGGATGCTATCCTTCATTTCAAATGTGAAATTTGAACTTATATTATACATTCTATTCATTCTTATCATTGGATTGTCCAACATCTTGTGTGAGATCTCACACTGCCATTTCAGGAGCAGAATACTCACGGCGACAGCCTTTCAATAAACAGCTTAACTCTCAGTGTGTCTGCAGCCGCAGGAAATTGCTTCTATCCCCAACCTTGAATACAATAGACAACACTCCTCTCACATGATATTCCCCTGGCTTCCATCTGTCAATATTGCCTTCTCCAAGACTCACGCTAATTTATAAATCTGCCAAATTGCCCTCCGGCTCTTGGCTGCAGGATAACGTACCAGTTCATGTACAACTTTTAATCTCTGCAGTCTATCCCAAGGAATAGGGGAATACAGCAACAACCAACTTAATGGATATACAGTGGGCTCCATAATGTTTGGGACAAAGACATATTATTTACTTGTTTTAACTTTGCTCACCACAATTTTATATTTGCAATAAACAATACACGTGCTGTTAAAGTACAGATTTTATTAAAGGTTATTTTAATACATTTTGGTTTCACCATGCAGAAATAACAGCCTTTTTTTTTACACCCCCCCCCACCATAATGCATGGGATAGAACATTGCAAATAATTCGTTAGAAAACATGTATCACTCGAGACAATATGTCTAACTCTCAAGACTCTTGAAGCACCTAAATTGTATGCTGCTAAATACATGGCAAATGTGTGGACACGTCTCATTGCAGCAGAACTGTAACGTTTTAAGTTTTTTTTTTTTAACTTTTTACTATAATAGCTTCTAATGGTCTTCTATAATTAACTTTTATGGTAAGATTTTTTGGAGTCTCGAGTATTTAAAGTGCAAAAACACTACGCATTATGATAGCGACTGAAAATACTCCGGAAATTGAGCAGTTTCCAGCGAGCGCGTATTAGGAGTCTATAAGAGACGTGTATACATTACCTGTACAACTCCTGGCATGGGGATAACCTCGTTCCTCTTTAGACTGCCAATTCTAAGTTTCGCGGCTTTGTAAATTTTCCAGTATACAAAGAGAACGACAGACAGGGGCACGTAAAACGCCCCAAAAGTGGAGAAAACAGTGTATGACGGCTCCTGACTGACTTGGCAGTTCTCCTCGTCCGCAGCGTAAGTTTCTCCCCATCCGAACTGTGGCGATATAGATATCACTGCGGACAGAGCCCATGTCATGGCTATCATGATGGTTGATATTTTCTTCCTTGCTTTTAGAGTGTACTCCAAGTGGCGCGTAATAGACCAGTATCGGTCCAGGGCGATGGCAGTGACATTCCAGATGCTAGCGGTGCAGCACAGGACGTCGAACGAGATCCAGACGTCGCAAAGGACTCTTCCGAAACGCCATCTTCTCTCCGACAGCTCGTTGACAAGGCTCAGGGGCATCACAAGAGCCGCCACCATCACATCGGATACTGCCATTGATGCAACCAAATTGTGGGGCACTCTGTGGAACGTCTTTACCCTCAATATCGTCACGAGTACCAACAGGTTCCACAAAAAAGTCGCGATTATCAGTATAACTATCAACGTCAGGATAAGAACACTGAACATTGAGAAGGTGAGCCTTCGGGGTATGTTTTCGTCCGAGCTGGTGTTTACCCGCACTGTCAAGTTAAACTTCTCCATGGTGGAATTCCTTACTCTGTCTCGTGCGCGTAAAGTTCACAATGTGCCAGGAATTCAGCACGCTGTGAGGATTATTACTGAGTTTGAGAGAAACGATGTCGTGAGCCGAAGGAAAAACTGGCCATCACTTTTCCTGTCATCGAAGTGATTCTCTCTCACCTAGGACTCTGGGGTAACTGAGCATTTATTTAAGCAATGCCACCTCCTGCGCGCGCTTGTCATCATCCGACCGCACCACTGAGAGACAGTCTTGTGATCTTATTTCCATTTCAGAGCTTTTTATCAAGATAATTTGGAGGCTGTTGGCTACACACTGAGAAGCGCAATCAGACATATGAGGCTAAATGCAAATACATCGGAAACATAGGCGGCATAGGAGATAAAAGGACATCAACGCAATTATCCCGATCGCGGATCATGACTACGTCAAACATCAGTTGCTCCGAGAGCTCAATTATTTCAGTATCACTGGTCCTTCTAATTCGCATCAAATCCAGATTATTCGTTAACCACTATTTTCTGACAAATTCCAGGAACCACTTAACTAAATTCCCGTTACTAGAAACTATGGGGAAAAAACCCAGGAAAAAATCACTGCCGAATAATGAATACTAGCACGCCTGTTTCAACTGCCATGCAAACTGCAGCACGATTGGATGAAAAAAAGAGGGACGCTGCAAGGAATTTTCAGTACGCTACCTCTAATGACAGAAAAATGAGCTAATTTCTGAGGGGGATCATTTTCAAACGTCGTTCAAGTGAAATGTAGTGTAATCTTCACGTCCACATCGAGATAAAATTATTTTTTCTTGAGCAACGTTCCACAAGCCGCATCATATGAAGTATTGGAAGCTGCTGTCTTTATAGGACACATTACAAAGACCAGAAAAAGACGATATTTAAGGGAGATTTTAATAAAGCAATGTATTAAACATTTCTGTGTTCAAATATCATAACACTAATTGCTCCACAACACATCCATGGCATATGTTAGTTTCCAGAAAACTACAGCATTTTCAGGTAAATATTAATCTATACATGTTCTCGTAAAAATAAAAATAAAATCAATTAAGGGAATGCTAGTATTTGCGATTCATCTGCGACCATAGCCATAAAGACAAATAACATCCCGCACAAGTTTACACTGACTGACATTTTGCTGCCGTCTGCTTTAATGGGAAAACACCTTGCATATTAAATTGAAGATAATCTCCAGTTTGGATTACAGGAATCCCCTCACCAGCTGGTCTGAAATTTAATTACCAATACCTCAAATGTCAAATATTCAACTAGCTCGATCTTATGTAGGGGGACGTAAAATCTCAATAACTGTAGGGAATCCAATTAATTTTTATCACACCGGCATGTTAACCATTTCTAACGAGGTGCTGGAATTACTAGTCCTAAAGTAGTGGAATTTTGGGTAATGCTCTTCTGCCCAATAAACCCCTATCAGAGGAAGAAGCAGGGAAGATATATTCTAATCCAGTATTTCCCAAACTAATAGCCCCCAATTCACTTAAGGAGATCAAATTAATCGTCTATTCTGCACAGTTCAAATACTTTATCAAAATAACTGCCTACAAACATGTTACAGTTGTGTTCTGACCAATAGTTTTGGAGCCACTGATCTACACATACCTTTGGGATCATCCACATCACCTTTCAGTGAAAAGGATCACAGCACAGAGGTCAAGAAAACCTATAGATAAATATTTAGTCATAGATGCACTTCTCTGAAAAAATCTACACTGAAATATGCACCACCACAGTGCAAAAAGGAATCGCAACATTATTTTGGAGAACACTCTGGGCCCATCCTGGTCCATCGTGACAGACAGTACATGTGCAGGCCTTCTAGAGTGACAGGAGATTGTGGCAGTGGGCCCTCGATGGGTTGGCCTCTGTAACCACACTGGAGGCTGGACCAACCGGCCACCTCACCGGGAGAACTGCCTCTTGTCAGCCTTGCCCTTGTTGACGTGCTTGAAGATCTTTGACTTGTTGACGTTTTTGGACTTCTGGTAGCCGAAACCGCCGCCTCCCCCACGCTTCTGCATCTTCACGCCTTTGCTGCTGTGGACATCTGGTGAGGGAAGCTGGGTTAAGGGAAGCCACTGCAGAACACTGGCACTCACTGGGTCAGGACAGACACAGCCAGGGAAAGCACTCTGGCGCTCCCTTAATCAAGCTATTACACGCTAACCTTCTGAGGCAACAATGCACATTTACTTTTGAGTCTTGGAGGGCCAAAGTACAAAGCCTTGGTACTTGTGATGCTTAAAGCCCTGGATGGCCCTGCGGTCTGGTATTTAATCTGGACCATGCTAGTGCCAACGGTAGCTCGTAGCCAGGCAAGGTAACACACACAACTAGCATTACGATGGAACGTAATGGTTTCAGTCGGCCCGGATGACAGCATCTTACACACCAGAAACCCCTCACTGGTCAGTCGGGTGTCCACTAATCTGCCTGTTAAGCTGCAAATGAAGGGCCGTCCTCTGACTAAGGTCTGTGTGAGCCCGACTTGCAAACAGCGGTGTGATAAGAAGCAGTGGCTGACATTGCATGCTTTGTAGGAGAGCACACACTTGTCTGCACTCTCCCACGCAGTTAAATATGCCTGGACATTGCAAACTGGGGAGAGAAAGGAGTAGGGAAGCTTAAAAACATCTTATTTCCTCCTAATGCTTACCAGTTATGGCCTGAATAACACAAATTTTTTGTTCTCGCCTACAGTGCAGCAAGAGGAATTTCACCCTCTCACCTGAAATCTATTATGGGCCTCCTGCCAGACCACTCTGCTGTGCATCCACTGTCTCTTCCCTAAAAGGTCCTCCTCCTCAGTCACGTCTCTTCTCTACTGACGCCCACAGAGGTGGAATGAACTCCCCGCTAGTCAATAAAGCACAGTTACTTAGTTACCCATTTATACTGCATATTGGCTCAACTAATGCTGAAATCTGAGCACTGAGAATGGATTTACTACCACTACCTCTGCTACAATTAACACTGTATCCCCAAACCCTCTCGTACCTCTATGGCCATTGACATTATACCGTAGGTTCATGTCCTGAACACTACTATAGTTTGTGGCATTGATGCCTTGGCATCAGCTCTGCCATTGCCTGCCATTGTGCCTTTGTGAGTAGCAATCGAACTGTCAATCCAAGGAAACAATATGTCCAACAAGAGTAAAGATTCAGTCAAGCCCCTAAACAGACATATTTTGTGCCAAATTTTTCCAGAACATCTTCCTACTTGGCTGAGCAGATAGTTTACACAACGACTGTGAGGCCTGCATGGCTACACATTGGATGCTTCCACCGTTCCATTGCACACCAAGCAAAAAGCAACAGCTTCCTGGCTAAACAGCCATTTGCAGTCCTAGAAAACCATGAGTGCATCTTGCCAATCGGATAGTAAATCAAAGCTAAGACACAGCAAACAACCGAGGAACAGACACTCTTTTGAAAATGGCCATTTGCTTTTCAGTTGGTTTTTTTCCCAGCATACCGTCAGGTCTTTTCAAAAGAACTAGATGCCAGTGGGGCTGGTAGGGGGGCGTGAATGACACAGTAATAGCTGAAATATTTTCAGTGTTCGGTCTCCCTTCTCTCTGCGAAGCGCTACACTGTCGCTCCGCTCGACGCCGCTGCCAGCTCTCCAGAGACGATAACGTCTTTCACGGCACGTCACTGTCTGTCTGGCTAAACTCCACACCACCCAGAACGCTATACCAGATCTTAACACATATTAATGCAGGATTCACAAACCAATACTGGTTTTTTATTTCCCATGTCTATTCATGGATTTTTCTTGCTTGTATTTCCCCTCTAAATGATTAGCTATCAGCACATCAATACTGCAAGACATTGTACACAAAGCTGGTGTCAACATACCAGACAGATGCACCTTGCTCACTGTAATGGTTTTTAAAAAAATGTATGGCAATTTCAAGGACGCTTGGTTATCGGACCACTTATCATGACTTTATCGTGACTTTTCAGGTTGAAAATATAAGTACGGGTAATCCTGTTGATAGGCAAAAAAGAGGTCCGTTTGTTTTGCAGGTAGAAAGGATACTGAGGTCGACATACGGTGGCACTTTGAACCCAAAGGACACCGCCACCATGGGGAGGTTGAGGGTGTTGACACTGTAGATCTGTTTGAGGGAGTGCGAGTCGTACGCCCGCACGTAAGACTTGTAGGCCTCCTGGGCTGATTTATGCAGGTAGTAGTTCTTCTCAATCAGTTTCTCCAGCTGCAGACAGACACACAGACACATTAGTGTTCAAGGACAACATCCATTCAGCACATCAGCATTTAGCCACTGCAGTATTACAAGGATAGTTCACCAACTGAACGATATTTTAGGATATTTTAGTGCAACGTTCCACCTTTTAATCATGATTGTAAAAAAAGCATTCTGTGATATCCCCCAGCACTTGTACACACAGTCTAGTTCCTCTTCGCACAACATTAATTTATCGTTCTGCACAGTTTGTCCCGTATTCCTGCAGATGTGGAATTAAGTACTACCTCACATTAGAGCAAAATGATTACCCTACCACAGCAGCTGTAATTAGCCAACATTACATAAAGTGGGCTCTTCAAACAAACAACAAAAACTGTCAATCTTCACAATGGTACGTGGGTGGAATTTTGTGGAACTCCATTGAATGGTTTATTTTAAAGTTGTAAAGCGCAACTTGGTTTGTTCGGTTGCCTATCCTGTCCATCAGATAGGTTAATGACCTGGGCTTTAACAGAACATCACCCAGTGGCATGCAGTAGCAACTTCATCGTAGATTAGTAATGCATACCCTTTTGAAATTCACTTGAAAGTATTTACGTTACCACGACTCATCCCAAACACTGCTTTTATTTTCAGGAACTTTGACTGGACTCAACATGTTTTTGGACATTACACCTTGGCCATACATAATCACTCTTCACTAATGAACAGTGCAAAACTAAAGGCATACCTGGGACTGAATGTCCGATATCTTACTCCAGGAGAACTCAAACTCGCTCAGTGGTACCTGCACAAAGGTGAAACAAAGGTCAATAATATACGACTAAAAATTAAACGGGTCATTTTTGCATGCAGTTTTGTCTGTCCTGGGAGTAAAACCATGAGACCTGGGTCCTGTATCATGAAGCAGGATTACTGAGTTTGCTGGGTAACTGCACTAATTAAAACCTGGAACCCTCCACATCTGGAACATGGACTGAAGTAAAAAGAGCTGTTCTGGGTTTTACTCAGTGCAGTTATCCAGCTAAATTGCATCATAATACAGGCCCCAGTTATCCTTGACACAGAGTGTAGAATACAACCTCTATACTTAATAAGCCAACATAAGTATTACATAAGTTTCAGTGTGTTTTTGATTAGCCCAGAGTTTATGTGCAGTGAAGGATATGTGAAATATTTAGAGAAGATTCTGGTGACCTATAGTCACTATGATGGCTGGTATGAGGGCACTCAGGGTCAGTTACATCACCTTGGCCTGTTTCAGGAAACGCAGGAAGCCCAGCTCTTCAGGCCTCAGAATCAGGAGGGCGTGGCCTCTTCCGTCAATCCCACGAGCCGTTCGCCCGACCCGGTGGATGTATTCCTGGGAAAGAGAGGATGGAAATTAATTCCCCCCACGCAACTTTAGGGAAACTACACAGGAACATTAGAAGTTGATCTTTCTGATCTTGCGTTTGAGAAGTTGAAGGCAGATTCCATACTGAAAGCAGGAAGTTTCCTCTCCCTGCTGAGATGCTGGCAGCGATTAAGACCAGGCCTAACACGTCTGCCTCTTGTTTTCCGTGCCTAAAGTCACATTATTCCCCGTCTCCTTGGTACAGGTGTCCCGGTTACCTTGGGGTCGTCCGGTGGGTCGTACTGGACGATCCAGTCCACCTCGGGGATGTCCAGCCCACGGGCCGCCACGTCGGTACACAGGAGGATGCCTGAGTCCGCGTTGCAGAACTGGAAGAAGGTGGTGGTGCGCTTGGTCTGCTTCATTTTGCCCTGCAAGGCGCCATCACATCACAGCGCATTACACACCCTACGCAGCATTACACCCTAGTTACATGATACTGTGCAGCAGTGCGGCATTACAACCAAATGACATGCATTACAGCCCACTGTGCTGTATTAATTCAGTAACATTGCTTTAATCCTGATCTTGTTGCACTGGCTTTAATTCTGCCAATGTAACAGGATCAGGATTAAGGCAATCAAGCTACATCACCTGTCTGCTTAGCAGACACCCAAACACGGGACAACTGGGTCCATCACGCATGTAGGCAACATCCCGAGCTGAAGAGCCAAATATTCTGAATGTGAGACTTAAAGAAGGCCACTGCCTTACCCTCTGCAACACACCCAACGATCAGCTACAAAGCATTAAGCTCGTACATGTGTAGGTATGTGTAATATGCATACGATGTAGCAGAAAGAAAGGATGCCATAACCTTTGTTATGTTCACAGCCATGTAACATTTTAACTTATTCTGAACCAGCCATTTCAGACAGTTTGTAAGCAAGTCAGGTGAGGTCAAAGATCACTCACGTGAATAGCCATGACAGGCAGGTCGATGTAGTTGAGGAGCTCATAGTGGAACTTGACCGACATGCAGGAGGAGAAGAAGACCATCAGCTTCTTCTTGCGGTTCTTCTTCAGGAAGGTGAAGAGCAGAAGAAAGCGTTTCTCTGAGGGACACACCACGTAGCCCTGCAAACAAGGTAAATCATTTACACTGGATACTTCAGCATCATCAAAACAGGGAAGGAATAGTCTAAAAAGTAATTGAAAAAATCAACCTAATTAGAATTTTGAACACGACTTGTGAATATTGCATCCAACTGAACCCTTTCAGAGATTCATTTTCAAACGGTTACTGAATCTGCCTGAAAAGGGTCATTTCAAGCACTTTAACAGGACTACCCTGCCATCTAGCTGCCACTGAAACCGAATGGCTATTGCACAGCAGGGATATACTGTAGTCAACAGGCAAAGCAACGCAGACGGTTTCATAAAGAGCGAGGTGGTAGGTGGAGTTCTGAGCATCAGAATCTCCCCCTCAGCCTTACGGATACAACCCAGTTCAGGTGGGATAAGAGGGATTATTTTTACTAAAAAAGGCCAGTTTGACAGCCAGAGGATGGGAGCATCATCATCTCTGTGATAAAGTACCACGATAAATAAGAACCCCTGCTTGCCACCTTCAGAGGTGGAGTAGTTTGTGAAAGCGGAAAGGGTTGAGAAGGGTTGCAGGAGGACAAATGAAAAGGAAATATAACTATGAAATATACTTTCCACTGACATTCACACCAGTCAACATTACACCCAATACATGCATGCTAATAGATAATGCACAAGCATTTGTTCTGACTGATGGTGAAGTAATTTTAATTCCATATTTTGAGATGACTGGCTGTATAAATATACTGGCTCATTACATGGGGCTCAGAAAGGGTGGTAAAACCTCACTGTAAGGGGATCGGCGATCCCAACCGGCCCGTTACCTGCTCCAGGCCGTCCACGGTGGCCGACTCTTTGTTGTCGTCCACGCCCACATACAGGGGCTCCTTCTTCAGCGAGATCCTGGCCAGGTCTTCCACTTTGCGCGTCTGCGTGGCTGAGAACAGCATGGTCTGTCTCCTCTCTGTCGGGGAGAGCGAGAGAATCCACAATATGCGCCATCAATAACACCCGAAGAGCGAGACATTCCGGCTCAAAATAGGACAAGCTGCAAGCGCGCGTCGCGATGCTCGACGTTTCCTCGGCGCGACAAATGACACTTTATAACAAGCTTCCCCGTGAAACTACACCTCGAGGCGGTATTTACTTTGCAGCACATAAATTCATCGAGACAGCATCTTACTGGACCTGCGTGCCAGATTGCGTAGGAGGCATTTGCAACATTTGCTGGTTTCGCCTACGTTAAGATGACTGACATAGTCATGACTGTCGTCATAGCTGTTGGAACACCGATTTTTCAATCAGCAGTCAATTTAGGCCTTGAGAACAGTGTGTGGAGTCCTTAGCCGAATCAGTGATTTTAATTTAATGCCTTAAATGTACAAAAACCACAAAAATCAGCAGACACTGTGGCTCTCTAGGACTGGAGTTTGAGATCCCTGGTGTACGCAAGCACTTTTAAGTCATTAAAGTCATTTCAAGATACAGCATCCCCAAGGACCCATGTTCTCTGCCCAACTGCACTCTACCTGCCATAAATATGACTGAACTCATAACCCGAGGTCATTCCTTTTCATTTCCCCAATTACTCAATCAGTTCTCATTCTTCATTTTATACACAAATCTGCATATTACTCTACAATACCAGAATCCACAAAGTGATTTTATACCACGTACTTGGCAGCAGTTTAATGATTTGCTTCAGTTCCTCTTCAAATCCGACTTCTAGAATACGGTCGGCTTCGTCAATGATCAGACACTGGAGGTTCTTGTACATGAATCCAGCAGTATTCTTTAAAAAGACAAAAGAAAAAAATAAGAGATAACATTTAACCTAAATATCAATTTATTTAAAATACATAATTAATCGACAGTGTACTTTTTCTAATTGTCAAAGCTCTTAAGGGCCCACTACGTTCCTGTTAGACCACGCAAACTCAAGTAAAATACAGTGCTTGTTAAGTTCACACAGCATTGCACATGTATCTTGTATCCAAGGTCTTCCTTAGAAACAGACCCCCAGAGTGGAGTGTGGTTACCTGCAGGTGGTCCAGCAGTCGACCGGGCGTGGCCACCAGGATGTTGACCCCGTTGGCCAGCTTCTGGGCCTCGGCTGAGCGGTTGCTGCCGCCCATGATGAGGCCGTAGGTGTGCACGTGGTGGGTCATCAGCTCCTTCATCACCCCGTATGTCTGCATGGCCAGCTCGCGTGTGGGCGACAGGATGATCACCCCCGTGCCTGGAGGTAGTGGGGGGAAGGGGCTAAATAACACCAAATAACCACCCTCACCTCACACTAGAAACCCCTCCACCTCACATTTAGACTCCTCGCTCTTTTACAGAGTTTAAAACAGTTGGAAAACATCTATAACACTGCAGGACCATGATCTGCGCAGCCCTTCTGTGCACAGACACCAGAAATCCAGACTTCCATTAACGTTACTGACGCTGCAGGTGTGAAAACAGCACTCCCAGTGCACAGCAGTTTGAGCCATTCCAGGTCTCAGTAGGAGTAGGAGTTAGTGCACAAAGCACAGCCCACCAGCAGCTGGTTCCGCTCAGGGTGGAAAGAAAGCACACTGGAATGGTATGGCACTGGGGCTGCCGTTTACCGTCCTATAAGGAGATGGGATAAGTGTCTCACCGTTTCGAGGCATGAACTTCAGTTTATTGATGAGCTCGATGGAAGGAATCAGGAACGCCAGTGTTTTCCCACTGCCCGTTTTGGCTGCAGCCAAGATGTCCCTATAGATCACACATTCCCAACAGCAAGCTCAGATACACAGCCAAGACAAAGCACATCACAGTACAAATAATACAGTATTACACCACAATGAAGGCCTGCCCGAAAAACCATCATACCATTAACCTGATGAAACCTCCGTATAACACGAATAACAGAAGTAGAAACAAATATAGTCTTCTAAAGCATGCAGGTAAGAGCAAATACACTGATGCCGTAAAACCTGCCAAAATCTTTTCTATAAATCAGTTAAAATTCCATGTAGGTTTGGACGCTTGATATGCAGTGCAGCTCTTTCAACTGAACACACACACACGCACATACATAGACACCTGGATAAAATCAGTATGTGTCCTTAAGTTTGGTTCACAATTACACGTATTTTATTGTTCTTGGCACTAGTTTGGCAACTTCAGTGAACAACAAATTTAAATAGCCAAACAGTTTGTGAAGGATAAAGCTAATGCTTGCACTTATTTGTAAGTTAAGTCAAACTCATTACCATATATCTGGAGCGACAGAAGCTGCAAACCCAGCTTTGTAAAACTGAGAAGTTTGATTCTCGCTGGTCCTTTCTGGCATCATGAGCAGAATTATTTCCAAAGGCTGATGTAATGCAAATGCACTTTGGACCAATGGGTTTCTGGGCTGCCAGAACTCACCTGCCTTCCAACAGAGGCCGTATGCTTTTGTGCTGGATCTCGGTCATGTGTTCAAAGCCCATCTCCTTCACGCCCTTCAAAGTACTCTCGCTCACTGCCCCATCCAGGGAGGCAAACGAGGTGTCTTCAAAAGCACCTGCGTGAAAGAGGGAAAGACTGATGAGTGGGCAAACATCGCATGACAAATACTGCACTGGAGGTTTATCCTCAACATGCATCAAGACTAAACCACTCCTGACCACTGCGGAACAGCATTGGCTCAGTGATTAGCAAGCAGCAATTGCACTCTAAAAGGCCAAATTTTGCCTTTTTTTTTTTTTTTTTTTTTACACAACATGTACATTTATATTTCAAGGATATGCACAACTGTCATAGATTAAGGGGCACTGGGCCTCTGTCACAGGCTTTCTTCAACCAAATTAACCAATAATACAGCTATATACCTGTCAGTCCTAAAGGAAGCTGTGGCCCATCCTCATCCTCATCCTCCTCTTCCTCTTCATCCTCATCGTTTGACTTTTTGTCTTTAGATTCCTCCTCCCCATCTTGCTCCTGTCCAGGGTCCACTGCGGTCTCTTCAGCATTCACCTCCTTTTCAGGCTCCATTTCTTCATCCTCCTCTTTCCCCCCCTCATCCTCTGTTTTGGCTTTCTTTACACCTTCAGAAAAACGGCCCCCTCAATAAGAACCATCTCAGATACTCATAAGTGCAATAAATGCTCAGTGAAGATAAGGTCAGGTCTCAAAAGTACAGATAACTGTCTGAAAATATAACGACAAACCTTCAAACAATTACTGTAACATGTATCCGTTAATTAGTCTCAATTATAATATAAAACTAGATAAACAAAACATGGTCCCAATTTGGTTTATACCTGTCGCCACGAAATGTAGCCTACCTGAGACAGAAGCATTGCCGACGAGTTTCCTTTTCTTCTTTTTCTTTTTCACGGAGCTTACGGTCGTATCGCCTGCCTCCGCAGATGCAAGATTTGTGCAGTCTTTCTTTTCCACTATTTTCGCTGCATCTGGCTCAGTCTCTCCGTTGGTTTCAGCATGAAGCTGCTCAGTCACATCACTGACACACTCTAAAATGCGGGGTAACAAGAACCATAAGAGAAAATAGGACGAGAGATCTGAACAGAGGCTTCGAATTACGAACCAACCAAATGGTAACTTCTTCAGGAAATGTTACATGGCAAGCTAGAAAATCAAAAGGATAACGGTGATCGCTATCCATTATAAAGGTGACAAAGATTATCTAGATATCAACACTGCAAACCATATATGAGTCGTCCCAACAAATTGAATACGTCGTCAGTTCATTTAAAAGTAAATTTAAACATGAACAAATTTTAACTTCGTTCAAAGTCCAACACCAGTGTATATAAGAGTTTTAGTATCTCTACTGAACTGGTTCAATTAAATCGGTTTCCAGAAGCCATTTTAGTAAACTGATTATTATTATTAGTTTAGTTTTTACAGTGTAACGATCTAAAAATGAAAATTCCATACTACTGTTGTAAGCGTTAGCTGAATAGTACTAGCTACAACACATGCCAGGCTGACGTTTTAAAACACGACTGAAGCTAGCTCACCATCACATCACGGTTCTTTCGAAGCAAAATAACGTATAAACTGTAAACATTACCATCTTCATCACATTTTTGTTTCTGATTCTTCAGTAAGTTCCGTTTTTTGTTCTTTTCATTCCTTTTCTGAATCTTCTTCCGAAGAAGCTTCATCTGTAGGTCTGCCATGTTTTCCAGAGAACATGTGCAAGAGCGTTCCAGGACCCCCAGTAGTCAATTAGAATGCCTGCGTAAAAAAAATAAAGACCCACTGCTACTGTAGATTTATGCCTGATTAAAAATAAACCATTACCTGAAAGTTTGGACCGTGGCTTACCGGTAAGTACACACACATATGAACGTGCACCACGTATTCACTTTAAAGTATATAGAAAATAATGTTTATATTTTATCTGTATTCTAATTGCACATACACATTTGAAATGGCAGTAGAGGCCAACGGCTAATTAAAATGTAGTAATTATAATCAGTAGCTACTCCAGCTAACACTCATAATTATACAATTAAATCATTTTCGGATTTTCCTAAATGATTTCAAAAGGAACGTCTCCCTATTAAATAAATCCTCTAAGTACATGTGGGCTACATTGTTTTTTTTTAAGTCACGTACAGCTATGGCTGTAGCCTATCCGACTGAAATTTTATTTCGGCACCCCCGAGTCGCTGTGTAGGAAAAAATAGTGTCTGGTGAAAAGAAGCAAAAAAAAAAAAAAATGAAATACGTCACAAGATGGCAGCAAACTCTCAAACTCTAATGGTCTCTGCTTAGCAAGTGGCCAGTGTTGCCGATATGGTGTTTAATTGAATGCAATTCTGACTCATTTGAACAGGCAGGAAATGTTAGGCTACGCTATTTAGTGAAAACGTAGCTCACACGCGGTGACCTTGATGAGTAGTCTTCTGATGGTAACAATTCTATGAAGGTACCTGAATGGGTCAGTTCTGTTAGAAGCATTTTGAATTTCCAACTTCAAAAAGAAAATGAAAAATATTTTTTTTGTGTTGCTTAACTTGAATAAAGAAGATGAAAATAGAATATGCTTGCATACCTCAAAGATCATTCTGTTTGATTTCAGGCTGTTAAGTGTGAAACGCCAGTGTATTAGCCATAGCCTACGTGAGAGAAATGTACGTGGTTTCATGGAATATGGGCATACTAAGGAAGTACAGAGCAGCAGCACTGGGGCGCAGTAGTCACTTCCATTCGAATTGACACTTTTAGGCTTTTATATCTATTATTTTCTATGAACAATATGAGTACTTTTAATAACAACTGGATGCATTTCTGCATATCTGCTTCTATCAATGCAACTCCATGGTGTTATTTTTTGTTTCTTTTATTTATTTTGAATTGTACATTTGTATCTCATAAGCTAAGTAACATAGTAGTGCAGTATTAGCAATATTAAACACCATAGATCCAAGCAAGGCACCGTTTGTTTTAAAGCCAGCAATATGTTTTGGATCTAATCCCAGATCCTTTTAATATTGTACTTAGAAGGATGGCATGCCACATATGCAATTCCATATGTCACAATGTTGATTAATTGTCTTTGAAATGAATCTTCCTCTCCAGGATGCAAATGAATTTGATTTTAATATCTCACACAAAATGACTTCTCTTTATGCATGTGTTTATTCCCCACCCAACTCGCATTTCATTGTGTCATTACCCTGGATTTGAGAGAGGATGAAATATTGTGGATGTATCTCAATTCCAGAGCTATAGCTGAAATCGCTTGTACGCACACACAAATAATATTGGTGGATCTGTTTTCCCAGGTTTTCAAGTCTGAATAAGGATTTTGGTCATTAACAAAAATGATTAAGAGGAGATTTGAATTTCAAAATAAAAAAGAGTTCCTCTTTGAATTCATAATGATCACTTCCTTTATGATCCTTAAAGAATATCTTAGTGAAGGTGTGATACATCTAAGTAAGGCAATCGTACTGATTAGCCTAATGCTTCAGTGGAAATATGTAATTATTATTCAATTCATTATTGGTTATTAACTATAGTAAAACTGAATTCACTGTATTTGTTCATTATTAATCAGTAGCATTCAAATATTATGGATTTAATGGCTGTCAAAATCTTGAGCTTTGTAACTGAAGAGCTGTCAGGTTGTGGGTCTTCTGGCTTTCAAAGCAGTTGTTAGGAGCATGAATAGCAGTGGACGATTTGGGACACAGTCCCCAACATGGGCCATTTTCCCAAGGAAGCAAAAGCAGGGGGGTGGGGGTGTAGCTCCCAGGGTGGAGGTGTAAGATGACGTCTTATCACCTGGACCCTTTCCTCCATTCCATCTGAAGCATAAACAACCGAGCTTTGCTTTTTCGTCCGCTGCCTGGAGCGCCACATTCTCCTCACCTGTGTGCTCTCAGCAGCGAGCATTTCAGGCGTTCTGGAGAAAGGCGGCTCATGCTGACCGGGCCCAGACGTGACGGAGCGCTCTGTCCGCTTTAGTTAACGTGATTTTCCAAAGCCTCAGCAGGGCCGCGAGGCTGTCCTCGGGATGAGTCTTAAGTACAGGAGCTTAAGTATCTGGGCGCTGAGCTTGGAGACAGCTGTGTCTGCTTCTGTTTCCCCTGTGAGCTCTGACAGGAAGGTACCCACGTCACGGCAAGGGCATAAAAACCGCACTGCTTCCATGGAAGGGTCGTATTTAGATTTTAAATACCAATCTCGTGACTGTCCCGTCCTGTATCCAGTGCTCTTTCCCCTACAGCACATTGCTTTGTACACCTACCTGTGTGTGTTGAGAAATTGCTAACAATGCATGATTGTCAGCTGCAGAGGCCTGTTTTATGACTTGTAACCAAATAACGAGAAGTAGGCTACTTTATGATCATTGCATTTGCTGTACATGCCAAAGATGACAAATGGCTGTGTGGTTTTTTTTGTTGTTGTGGCATATTCGTAGAGGATATGCAATGACATGCTTTTCTGCATAGCACTATAAATCCAGCACCAAAAATATGTATTTATTTTATTGGGTTACTTTACAAATGGGAGTTGATCATCGGGTTAGAAAAATGTAAACATCATGGTTACGTTGGTACATGAAACATAATATGCCTGTTGTTTGGACAAACAACCTCAGACCGAAAAAAGAGCTTCAAAGCTGTATTAATAAACAGAACAACATTGTTTTTTGGACATTGTAATTTTGCCAAGGTGTCAGTCAGAGTGGAGTTATGAGTTGTTTTACCTTTGCTTAGAAATTGCTAGAGTTGTTCAGGCTGTTATAAGAAATGCATTCTGAATTCTGCTCAAGCACCTTTTTATATTTTATTATATTCTAATTCCAAATGCTAATTGGCATGTTACATTTTTTAGCGAGAGCCTTAACTGTCTGTGAAAATGTATAATAAAGATCATTAGAATAGAATATAAAAGCTTGGACCAGCTGGAGGAATTATACTTTGTGAAGCCTCAGCAAAGTTTCCGTTTAGGACCTCAAAACCATGACGCAAAACCACTTTAGGTAAAAATGTCATATATGCAGTATTTTTGGGTGTTTTCTTCAATTAATTTTTATTTAAGGCTTAAGCAATGCAGTGGCCAGCAGCAGAATTTCATTGTAAACTTACATTTATTCAGCATGTGAGCAACAAAATGGAGATAAAGAGAAGTTCCCCTTATTCACTAATCACGTAAATCTATTTATTGGTTTGCAACATGGACAGGAGCATCTGCAGAGCAGGTCTTTTTCAGAACTTTATTAAATGCACTCTGACGGCTCCTCTTTTTTATATTTTATAAAATGTTATTATTTTGATATTGGCAACATTTATTCAATGCAATTCAATTAAATAATTAAATAAAATACAGTAAATGTCTTGCTTATAGACAAAGTGCATTGTAGAGTTTATGCAGCTGTTATCATAGTGAGTAGGCCTGAATAAGGGAACCTGTTGACATTAGATCCTACTGTGTCACAGAATGCTGGTTACACAATCCTCTGTGCTGGACAAGGTTCCACTGATTGCCTCGATTCCCAGCATTATGTTGCTAGTGGTCCATTGCTTACTGCTCCATCATTTTACAGATAACATTTCATTGCTAGCTTTCCGTTGCTGCTGTTCTGTTGCCAGCTAGCATTGTGGCCACATCACAGCCACCTTGGTTAAGATGCTAATGAGACAAATTTTACTTTTTCATTTCCAGTGCCCAGTATAATTCCTGGTAATTATTCTCTGTTTGCCAGGTTGAGGGAGATTCATTTTCATGTTGAATAACCAGGAGCACACCATTGCTGACAGGAAAGATCTGCACAGACATACAGAAAAGCAAACTGGTGTTGCATTGGGAGAACAGGTAAAGAGAGCAGAAGCTCATTGAAATGCCAGCGGCATTGACGAGAGCAAATCCGGGAATCAACTTCCTGTCCTGACTGCGAGGGATTCCTCACCCAGTGAAGGGGCCAGTGGTAGTTATGTCTTCATTTTTCCACTGCTCATGCAGGCTTTCCCCCTGGAAAATAGTTAGTGGAGGGGAACGTGCCTGAGGGTAAGCAGTGGGGGCATGAAGTGGTGAGCCGTTGTGTTCACATGATATAGCCTACACCTGACCTGGTGAAATCATAACTGCATGATTTTGTTAAATAGTTCCAACGTGCCTTTCCCCCCCTTCCATAGAGATCTGAGTCTGAGTTTTTATTGATTTTATTTTTAACGCTTGCAGATGTGCTCATGAATTCTGCGCAGGTGCAGTGCTTCCACTATTAATACCTGGGGGAAACCCTGTCACGATTGAAAGTATTCAGGTGCAGAGTTGAAAGATTGAGCCACTTTGTGTTCAACCCCTGAGGCATGCTGGGAGAGAACAGAATGAGAGAATTCAATCTCGTGTAAGGCCCCTGACAGCCTCGTTCCACTCTTGTTTTAGCCCGTCATTCCAGACAGTTTAAACTGTGATGGCAGTGGGAATCAGTGGCGTTCAATGGGTATGGGGATTGACCTTATTTTCACATGATGTGAATGAAAGCCAGCTCAAGTCTGTCTTTTGGCCTTTCAATTACATTTAAACTTCTCTTAGCTACTCCCACCTGCCAATAAAGAAAGCTTCAACTGAAATGGCTTCTGCCTGCCGTGTCTAAAAGCTATTAGTTAACATGTCGGAGACATTTGAGCCATAGTGACAAAAATCCTCTTTGGAACCTCCTTTTCCTTTAAACTGTCATCGCCAAAGTAAAGAGAAGAATTTGCATGACACATTCATGCTTTGGTTTTTCTTACTGTGGGAATATGGTATGCTACTGGGTGAGAATGGAACACCGTTGGGACAGCTGAATGCAGGCGCCTAATTAAACTGTAAAACAGCTGGACAGGAGGGGATAAGAAGTGGTCGTGTTAATATCTGAGACGTCATTGGAATCATGACACGGATCATTAGGCCACAATGGAATACTGCCGCTCGACATGTGGCCGGACGTGATCCGTGGCCACTGTCCAGCAGACAATACGTTTTATCAAGTCCCGAAGGAACCGGGAAGAATTAAGGTCATAAAACGTTTGATTTTGATTTATTTGTCCTGGAACCATTCTCCGCTTGCAGATTACCAAGGCAATTTTCTTTTTGACCTAAATAAGGGGCTGCAGTTAAATCCTGTCCCCCCAGTCTCAAAACAGTTTGTACTACTGGTATAATACATCAGAAAATTGCATGTTCTTCACATCCTAATTTGAATTTACAATGCAACACGACGTGTTACTTTCATAGGTCATAACTTATGCAGCTATGCATTGTATGGGCCTGTATATTCATATTTTTTGCACAGAGAATAGGCTACATACACTGAACTATAATGTGTTCTGTGTGTCTGGCTTATGGAGTTGGTTATGTAACGTGATCCAGAGATTAGTCTGGGATTCGTCTCTAAATTCTCGCTGATGTCACTGTAAAGATTTTCCTTATCCCCACTCTGTCCGTTGAACATACGTCCTGATTCTGCCCAGTGTCCTGTCCTATAAAAAGTGAAAAATAAAAAGAGGTTGCATGCAACAATGCACTCCTCAAACACAATCAAAGGGTTCACCTATGAGCAAGAATTGGTATCAATCAAATTGTTTTCATGGCAACACAGCACCGGAGTCTATGTCTGTTTTTAGGGAGTATTTTGTGTAAAGCATGACAGTGTGGGGGGGGGGGGGGGGGGGGGGGGTGGGGGGTGGTAGTGCTGCTGGAGATATACCTTCATGACTCTTCCAGCCCCTTTGGGAACTTGAGTTTTGTTTAAAGAAGAAAAAGGGAGTGTGCTTGAAATATGCAGTATTTGATCTGAGTTGAGGGATATTGTGGCAAGGGTGTAGATCCCCCCCCCCCCCCACCACCGCTTCCCTGCTGACTCAGCAGCCTTTCTGAGTTCAGAGAGCATCCCCCTGCGCCTCCTCCAGCCCTCCAGGTTCCTCCCTCGCAAGGTCACAGAGATCTGTCTGCCCCTCCCCACCGCCATCCATCACTGCACCCCCCGTGTGGCTGAAAAGAACAGGAAACGCCACAAATGTGCAAACCTGGTGATTTTTCCATTGATCAATTATCTGCAGTGTGCAGAACCACCTCTGCATGATGTTACAGTTGGGCAACATCTACTGACACAAACAAGATGGCCCATGAACTGGTTGTAATTCCTTAGAAGCAGATGGGATTTTGGTCTACATTTAGTAATCTTCAAATGCTCTAATCTCATATTTTATAAATTCAGAAATATATCCAACAAGCCCCACCCACCGATAGAAAACAGCAAGGAATTCTGGGAAACATGTCCTTCAAGGGGCACCCACAGAAAGGAAAGCCTTATACAATATTCATCTTATCTGTGTGCACACTGATGCATTGCACTTCTGAAATATACTGCATTTTAATATATTTTTAATGCACGCATAATTGTCTTGAGAATTGGCCCGATTTAAAATCGGATTTGTCTGGAATACACACTCACCCACAGACATTTGTAAAGCTTAACTTTTCAGTCAGAAATACACATTCTCATAAATGTTGTCTCAATCATGGGCACATCTCAGAGTTTTGCAGGGGTTGATATTAAAAAGCAGTCTGACAGCCGACTGGCTGCAACAGCATTCATTCATCAGAGGATGAATGAACTGGATAGTGAAAGATGCATAGATTTGCCTTCTGAAAAAATATATGATAAATTTAGAGAAGAACAATGTCTGTGTCTGATGTATTTTTACCATGGCAGTAAAAACCCCTGTATTTCAATCTATGGGATTGGCTGAGCTAGCGGTGTTTGTCAGACTGTATTGAAACAAAATAGTAGTACCACCGATTTTCTAGAGTAACGTTTTGATCAGTTACTTATTATGGACTTTGATGTTCTATCTTTCTACTTTGAAACCATAATGTTTCAATTTGAGTCTTATTAATATTCATGAGGTGACGTGACATCGGAAAGCACTAGTGGTAATTGAACTTCTCTACAGTTAAATGCAAAGATTTAATTGTTCATCGTTTTATTTCGAATCCAATGTGCTGGCATACAGAGAAACAGCAATAATTCTGTCACTATCCCTGTAGGTTTACATTGAAGTGTATTAAAATATTCTGTCATTGTAATATGTAGCACCAGAACCAGCCTTTTAGAAACTGGAACCTCCTGAAGTAAGGGTGCTAAGAGGAAAAATGAAGAAATGCAGTACCTGGCCTTCAGGTTACTGTAGACAATCTAACAGTCCCAGGAAAGTCTGAAGTCATTAGCTGTTTGGCCCCTTATCACATAAGTCTCATCAAAGTACATTTGGCAAACACACCATTGAGTGAACACAGCATTTCCCTTCCCCCCTACAAATGTATTGCGTTTATGCATGTATCATGTATGTCAGACTTGATGAAAAAGGGTAAAGCAGAAATTTCATATTCAATATTTAATGAAAAGAGTGGCTCAGTTGCACTTGGAAAGCTCGAGTGCAAACTAGATTTATGGCGGTAATTACAGGGTTTCTAGTACTCCGAGCCTAGAGGGCGCCGTGCGTCTCTCAGGGCCAGGGTCGCCTGCCTCCGTCACGTTCCCAACCTTCACCCCTCGGCCCTGCCGCGCACGTGCCACTGACATTGCCATCCGCCCCTCTGCCAGCTCCCTTGGATTTGATGAATGGTCGCCAAGGCGATGCTCGCTCAACCGCCCCCCCCCCCCCCCCCGAATGGCCCGAACTCTCAACGGAACTCTCCTCGGTGACACGTCCCTGATACCGTTCACCTGGATAAAAAAGGGATTAGCGGTAAATGAGCGTAGCGAGCATAGGACAGGAAGGAGACTGGAGCCTACTCCGGTGACCCCGCTCAGCGGTACCCATAGTCCCTGCGGGTGAAGGGGTATCATGACCAGCAGAAGCGTCTGGGCAGAATGCAAGGATACGCTCACAAGGGGCTGAGCTGTCCCACCCCGCTCCCCCCCCCCCCTCATTAATCATCTGTGAGTCATCCTGCTCTTTCTGTCTTGGGGTGCAGGTACAGTGTCTGTATTTTCCCCTCACTCTCAGTGGTGACTCTAGTTTGGTCATTAATCTCTCCATTGACTGCATTGTACACTAATTTTTCCTTTTGTGTGAGGCTAATGATAGAAAAAACCATTGCAGACCAGCTACATAAGCTTGTGGTAAAAAAGTCATTTGTTTTCTACATTCATTATCCTTTTGTTGTTTTCTTTTTCTTTTCATGAAGTGCAAATTAAAAGTTGTTTACTTCATAGTGGTTGTCTAGACCAGTGGGTCCTATATTTGCCGAGTCTGTGACCCACTTAAACAGATATTTCACTTTCAGAAGTTTGATATCATTTCAGTTTTCAGACTAGAGTTTGCTTGGCTGAGTAATTTTTTTGTGTGTTTAATGACTTTTAGATACTAACATGATTATCTGACGACCACCCAGCTTTACAGTGAAAGCTATAGGGGTTTTTGGGGGGTTGTGGTCTGAAGTACACTTCAACCACGCAAGCACTGTCAATCAAAAGCATGCACTAAAACTGACAAAATATGTTCATACATGTAAATAAAAAGTTTTTAAACATGTAACAATTGCCGATACACCGAAACTAGTGCCATGCATAGTGCAGCATTTAATTTGAGGGTTGTGAATATTAGTGGAACGTGTGGCGTATGTAAATTATTTCAATCCACCTGGTGACCTTGACCCACAGTTCCCATCTACAGTAATTCAGTGTACCCTGTCTTACAGCCAGTGAAACCGACAGTTTGCTCAGTTTGCTTTCTCCAGGCTTATCTGAGGTTTGAGCAGCCATCTCCCGCACGACTGCGGCGCTCTGTCACGCGTGCGCTCAGGACATTGCTTTAGGTTCAGTGGGTATGGAAGGGTTTTCAGGACGCAGCTGGGGACAGTTCTGCCCGGCCAAGTTTCCCAGACAACTTTGTATAAACCACAGGATTATCCCCATTTGCTATGCGGCTCCGAGTTATTCTGCAAATTGACCCAAATTGTTTGATTTCCTCAGTGCAAAAAATAGGCTTGTCTGCTTTAGACCGAAAGACAGCTCACTGATGCTTTTTTTTTTTCTTCTTCTTCACTCAGGCTTCTTAATCAAATTATGGGGGATTGTTCAGAGATAATTTACTGCTTTGATTGATTGCATTGCATTCTCCTTCACTTAATGGAAGACCCATGTAAAACAGGAGTGCTAACGCAGCCATCGGATAAATTAAGAGCATGGTCAATATAATAATTTCATAATAAATCTCATTCATCTCAATAAAGATAAAAAATATTAAATGTAGCATTATCAAAGTTTCAGTTCTGCCAAGTAGCAGCCATAAAGTCAAATTTGAGATTCGACTGGTGTGAAGGAGCCAGAGAATGGCCCTGTGGTGGGAATGTGCTGTCATGATCAGTATATCCCTTTTACATCTGCCAGAAAGTCGCCATTAAAAGGCAAAGCTGTCCAAGGAAATTTTCTAATAAATTGAAAAGATACTGTAGCATTTGTATCTGAGCCAAATACAATTGATTTAATAAGTAATGCATAATGGAAACTGGCATAATGGCAGTGACTGTATTTTGCACTTATTATTATTAACTGTTCTCAGGGGTTCTCACTGTTCTCCGTTAGGTAAGGTGTAGCTGGTTGTCACAATGGCAAAAGTAGCCATTTGTAGCTCATGTACTGTGATTTCTCATAAACAAATCTGTGTTGTGACCATTGTGATAATATGTTGGTGCAAGTGGATGTGTTACATGAATACACACACACACACACACACACACACAGTTTCTGCAGTTTCACACCACTCTGTTCTTGACAAAGCAAGCCCACATGCCTGCGCTTGCTGGGAGCGCCTCATATTTAACAGGCTTTTTGGCTACCAAGCACAGTTTAGTGATTTTTAGTGTATGTCCCTCAGCTTGTCTACTGAGCCCTTTTTTGTCATTTTGAATGTGTGACTTGAGTGATTTGAGTTGTGTGATTTGAGTCCTATGCTTGCATTGCCTTGTAACGTGCTGTCATTAAACCACTTTTTTGTCCACTGTGTTGGACAAAGAGTCCCAGTGTGGGTGTGTTAGTTAGGCCAGAGAGGGTTCTTTTGCTCCCCACTGCACAGCTGTATTCTGTGCATTAAATGTCTGGTGAATTTAGAGGGAACTTAATTAGCTGGCCCCATCTCTTCATGTGTCTTAAATGCACAAATTGGGGATGGTTTAAAATTTTAAAAATTCACAATGATTGTCCCCTTGTCAGCTGCCAGGCTGCCTTTCATTGGTAGCCATAGTAGCGTTGTGTGTGTCCTTTCCAGGAGGGCAGGTTCAACATTGCGCTTCACTTCCATAAAGTGGGGCGCCTTTGGGCTATGAAAGTCTTTGACTGCACCCCTGTGACACGTTGCCAGGTGTGGCACAAAAATAAGTGGACCGTAAGCTACTTTATTCTATTTTAAAAGGAATAGAATAAAAATATGTGAAACAAACAAAAAAAAAAAAATAGAGATATATTCCACATCTGGGCTTACAAAGTGGAAATCTTGCCTTGAGGGTTTTGGATGAGCAAAGGCTTTATTTGTCACAGACTTCCCTCCAAAAAGCTCTGCAGGCTGGATTAAGCCAACTACCAACAGCTGATCACCAATCGGCCTCAGTTGTGGATGCCATTTGGAAAGGCTGTCGCTGACCGTGGTCCTGAAGGCCTTCCAGTCTTCAGGAGACAGCAGCCCTCTCTGCTTCTCCCCCACCCTTTTCACAATAAAATATAATAGATTATCACAAAAACAGAGTGCAAGTATAGCATTACTGGCTCATCCTATTGTCCTGAGCAGACCTGGGTCAAATAGAGCTACTAATCAAATAACTGTCATTTAAAATGTTTGTTTTGTGTATTTCAGTTATTTGCAAGTAAACCACATAAGACCAGTCCCTTTATTTGAGGCATTTGTATATAATTGGTAAACAGAACAAATACTTTCATTTGCAGCAACTATTATTAAAATGATTGATTACAATAAAAAATCAATGCAAAACTCAAATCTAAATTCATTCTGTATAATCACTTCAAATACTGTAGAAACAATATAAAAAATATTGCATGAAATAAGAGAGTGTCTCCAAACTAGCCATTAACCCCCTTCCCCCCTTTCTATGTGTATTGATCATCTGACTCCACTCTTGAGAATCTGTAACTTTCTGGGCTCCACCATCTGTCAGTGGAGGGAATAGCATGCCTGACATTTGAGCACACTGAGATTAATCAGGCAATTAGTACAGCTACATATAGGACTTGCTTGAGTGCACCGGTGTGGAGTGTTTGGAGTGGTTTTATTGGAAAGCTGTATTTTGTGACATGTATTTGCCTGCCTTAGTTTCGCACAAAATGTGCAAAACCGTGGCACAACAATAAGGTGCTAAAAGCCTGAAGAGGCTAATGACTAATGTGTAATGGCCCCGTGGATATGCTTCAGCTGGTTAACATGACTGCTCCATGACCCCGTGGATATGTCTAACATGGATAACATTAACAAGAGGGCACAGCATGCATTTTAATATAACACATACACAAGGAATAAAGAAACAGTTCGAGTTAGACATGAAACTAGTCAAGTTTTTCTGTGATGCCCCTTTTACACATTCAAGGTCAATCAAGAACGATGAGCCTCTCTGGTCATCTCATCACCTTCGTCTCTGAATTCAAAAGGGTAACAGCCATGGGCATGAGTATAGCTGTTAGTCACAACTCTGGGGTACCTAAAAGCTGATTTTTGTAGATTGAATGCAACCAAAGATTAGAAATAAGATGATTCAACTGGATAAGGAAGGAGAAAAACCTAAGGAAAATAATTGGGGAAATACAGGAGTTTCCAAATCTGGAGTTCAAAAGATTGTTGCAAGATACAGAGAAAATGGTACTCCTAACAACCAAGCAAGAACTGGTAAACTACCGAAACTTGAGATTTTTAAGTGTAAGAGAAGGCAGTATGTGTGCCGCCAAAGCAAAGAGGCTCTTGGAATCATGTCTGAAGCCATCAGTCAAGCATGGCGGAGGATCATTGCACGTTTTTGGGTGTTTAACCACATCTGGAGGTTTTTAGTTGTGATTGAAGGTTTTGGTTTTGATTGATGGCATCATAAATGCTTATAAATACAAACAAGTCTTAATATATCATGCATTTTTGATTGAGAGCAAATTAATTCTACAGTAAGATAATGACCCCAAGCACACTGCTAAGACGATCAAGCTGCTGGTGTTCTTGGAATAATGTACTGGCTGGCCCAGACTTCAACATCATTGAATGTGTTTGGGATTACTTGGATTGAGTGAAGCAGAAAATGCTACCAACTTCAAAGTCTGAACTTCAGAGATGTTTACAAGAAGCATAAAAATATAGTAATACTGCAGATTTCTTTGAAAAACAATGCAAAGTCTCCGGATTTTGTGTTAAATATACATATTATATATGTTTTATATATAGTATATATGTTAGTATAAATAGCCCCTGCCGAGACGCAGGGCCCTTAGTAGTCGCTTTAGTTGCTTATGGGTCAGGCTGGCTACAGTAGTAGTAGTTTTACTATTGTAACGTCCTCAGTGCAGACCAGGCGTGGCTCACACTTGGGTCTCCAAGGGGCAGTGGATGCTGTGCATACCACTGCACTAGAAATTAATTCACTGTCAGTGGAGCAGTTAGGCATTACTATGCCAGGGGTGACCAAGAGCTCTCCTTTATTGTCTCCAAAGGGATATTTGTGTCTTGGACATAATGGTAATGTATAAATACATAATTTGCTGCTGAGCGCTGTTCTGTTTAAGGCCCGATGATGTATCTTGTTTACACATATACACTTTGTCTAGTTTATGTGTAATTTTGGAATTAGAACATTAATTTGCATATTCAACTGCCATTTTTGTTTTGAAAAACTAGGGAAAGATATTTGCCCAAAATAGCCACTTGTTTTGTCTTCATACAGACCAACTCACTCATACACAATCTCTCTCTTATTCTCGCTCTCTCTTTTGATCTCTCTCTCTCTCTCTTTCTCTCTCTCTCTCTTACACACACACACAGACATTCTCATTCTTTCTCTTTCATGCTCTCTCTCTCTCTCTGATGAAGAATGCTTTTATCCACAGCATTTATTTTGGGTATTGTTGACAAATCTCCGTAAACAGGCATACGGTTTCACAGTCCATGTACCGACAGTACACATCTCCCGATTACTGATTTACAATTAGACGTGTGTGTTTGTTTCTGCACGTGTGCATGTATGCGTGTTTGTGTATGGGCGTGTAAGAGAGAGAATGAAAGAGAGGGAATGAGCGAGTGCATGTTCGTGTGTGAGAGAATGTATGCATTTGTGTGCCATTTCCTGGTCCATCTGCTGTTTTCACTCGTGTACCATGTGCGATTGAGACGGAGAGCTCAAGCAGAGAACGGAAATCACAGAAGTCGTGAGTATTCTTCAGAATCTCACCGAGTCATCCATTATTGAGTGCACTTGCGCTCTCAGGCGTTTGGATTAATTGAACTTAATGAGTATTCTCATTATGATCCAAAGAGTTGAGATGAAAAAGAAACTATATTATACTGTAGCGGCGTGGGACCAGAGTAACCCAGTCAGAGTGGATTAGAGATAACTCTTAATGAGAATCCACAGATCCAGAGGCACATCATGCATCTAGCACAAGGTGAACCCATGTTCTCTATATGGAGTCCACAGGCTGGATTCACTTTAATCTTTTTCATAATACTCACTGTATAATCTTACCTGGCAAGTAAGGTTTTAAATTGAGCCTTCGCAGTTTTTTCCATGTCACATGGTGTGCTGCATGCTTTTTTCTAAGGTTTTACTGGCCTGCCAGGTCTAGGTTGTTGTAATTTCTGCAGAAAATTGACCAAGGCTGACAGTACATTATCCAATCCCAAGTATGGCTGTTAGTGAGCCAATCCGAATGAAGAATATTTACCCTGTGCGAAAGACCATGCCCTTTTTGTTTTTTCCACATATCATATTCATTTCTGGAACATTTTATTGGCTGCATCATATATACCAGATATGCTTATAATCAGGAGTATTTGCTGAATTTTTTGTTGATGTTGCTGCGGTCTCCTCAGAACAAAAATAGCATGCAAAAACATCACATTGTTTTCATGATTGACTAGCAAGTAACTGCTCAAAGCAAGTGGGGGCTCTTTGACTATTTGGGTGTGTGTACAAGTGAATGGCAAATTATGGTCCTCAGCCAAAAACATGGATAATGGTGTCAGTGAAACCATAAGGGTGGCTGTCTCATGAGACTGAGGTGATGGAGAATTGAGGGGGGAGGGTGATGGTGTCTGTTCCCTTTGTTTTTTTTGCTTTTTTTTCAGCAGCTCCGGCCTGCTTATTTCACTCTCTCCTCCAGAGAGTATTGAGTCTTTCAAACAGAACTCAATCTGTCCTTAAAAGCTAATCCCCAGACGTTCATTAGTGGACCTCTTCGTCCTTTAAGTTTGTTTGGTGAGGCATGGTTGTTGTTATTTACCCCCCCAACACAGACATACACATGCACACACAGATGCATGCATACCCTTATTTAAAATGTTTAAAACACTGCCTTCATACTGATGATAATGATAATTATGATAATGCATTGCATTTATCTAGCACTTTTCATCTCTAAGCGCTTCACAGTGAAGTAGGGGGAGGAGGCGGTCATGTCAATAACCGCCAATGTGTAGCACCCACCCGGATAATGTGGGCTTGCAACAGCAGGATGTAGCATGGCTGCCTGACTGACTGGCTGAACTTTTTACCACTAGAGGGGAAGAAAGATCATGAAAGTAGTCGCCGCCACCACCAAGCATTTCCCATTGGATTCTTTTATTTGCATGTTTTTGCTGATTTGTTCTATGACAAGGAGGCACTGCTCCAGGAGTAAATGAAGGTTTGGATACGTCCGCAATGAAAATCTCAATAAGCCTTTCAGAAATGATATGGATTGATGGCCACGTGCCTCTCCTAGCTGGAAATAAGCACTTGCAAAGCTTTTTCTTTTGTTTCGAAGAGCGTTTCTCATAAGTGTGAGAGAAACAAACTGACAGTTACTGTCGCTGCCATTAACTCCCCCCCCCCCCCCCCCCCCCCGCCCCAGTCCCCCCCCCCTTCTCCCAGCGCCCTCTGCAGAGAGGAGCGTCCCAGGGGAAATAACCCACAGCTGTTTCGCTTATGCACGTATTCCCATCATACCGCTTTATTCAATAAGCAAATGCCATAAATAGTAATGAATATGGATAATCTCCGCGGTTTCTTTAGCGCTTTGATGAAGGCACTCGTCTGAATTTCAGTGCACGCGACTGTTGTTTTTTCAGCCGCCTTCCATGACACGAGTGCCTGGCTTCCCACTGTGTATTTTAACGGCACCTGTGCTTGGGCGTGTGCAAAAAAACTCACATTTCAATGCAGGGCTGCTTTGACATGCTGTCCGCCAGCCTGACCTTCTGTCCTCTTCCCCCCCATTTTGCCTGGCTGAGTCTCTTATCTGGGACAAATCTAAGGCACTTACATTTCATATCTTCTGCAAACTGTGCTGAGAAGGCAGCGTGAGGTATTACACTCGAGGGGAGAGCTTGCCACTGGGATTTGAGACGATATCCCTCCTCCCAGAGAATGCATCGTAAAATGAACTCAGTTCTGTCTGGCGCAGTGGTGATCAGTGATAAATGTGATGGAGTCTAAACAGGTTTTACATTATTCTATATACAGTATATATATAAAATGAGAAATGTTAGGTGACTGGAACATTTGTAATCACGTGCTCTCACTCTATCTCTCTCTCTCTCTCTCTCTCTCTCTCTATATATATATATATATATATATATATATATATATACACACACACACACACAGTTATATAGCGTGTGTGTCATGCATGTTTATTTCCCATTTGGGAATGATCCCTGCTGACTCTTTGTTTCCAGGTTAATTTGCATCAACACCTACATTCATTGGTTCGTTATATTGCACGCAGACTTGTGTTTCAGACCAACCTGACTACTCTCTCCACAACTACCCCCCCCCCCCCCCTTCCCCCACCCCCTGGACACATGCAAATACACACACACATGCTCACACATCTGCTCTGTGCCAGCTGTCCTATGATTAACTAAAATGTCCAATCAGTGACTCGTGGTGATTTTCTCAGCCGTACTGCCATGTTATTTTCATCTCTGGAGGCTGCAGCCCTAGTCTCAGTCTCATGCCACTTTTTGAAAGACTAGGCGTGTGGCCCTGGTGTCCTGGTCAAATTCCTGCAAAATTAGCTCTATGCATGTGGCTTCCAACTCACCTCCCTGCATCTGATTGGTTACAGAATCCCTTGAATTCCAACCCACTATAATTCCCCAGGTCATCACTGCAAAAGAGAATTGAGCTCTTGGTTGACCTACTTGGTCAAATAAAGGTTACATTAAAAAAATAATGGCTGCATTCCACACTGACTGACTCACTGCGTGTGTGGATACTTCAACAACCATGTTTTCCACTTGGTGAAGTTGAAGCTGATGGTGCTTCTACAGTTAATTTTCACCACTTCAGCAGTGGAGCATACTGTCATCATATCTTGATTGAAGGTCAGTGTCTTCTCTGGTTTGAAATTGATTTTCAAAAATAGCACTTATTCTCAGAATGTCTGTTGTGCATGTGGCTGTGGGCCTTATTCTGGTCAGGGGCACATGAATTATTTTTGAAATTCCAGAATTAAATACTGAATGGGGCTCTGATGTCTCATCAATAGATCTGTCGATCGATCCATATGTCCTCGCAGGGTATTTGTTATTTCAGCAGTTTTGCTTCAAATATGTTACTGTTTAAAACATGGATATAGTTTAAGAACCAGTATTACATAGGTCTTGTACATTTATTGAAATGATATGTAAAACCAAATATTTAAAAGTAAGTATGTATCATATCAAATAAAATATATATTTTTAAAAAGTCTTTGTACGGGTACAGTAGTGAGACAAACAAGGTGGCCCAGAGACAATCAGGCTGCAATGCACTTTCTTCAGTAACACTTTCTTTCAGCAACCAATTAACTCAAAGCTCAATGTTTGTGTGGAAACCAACAACCTATCACAGAAAAACATAGTTATGTGTTAGTTTTTTCATTGACTGTGAAAGGCTGCGCATTATAACTACTTAAACAGGCTAGTTTGATCAGTGGCCCATTTCTCTCACCGTGGGCTTATCTCCCAGGACCCGCATCACGTCACTTCACCTTAGTCCAGCACATCAGCCATCTGCTCTTAACATGCTTCAGAGAAATGGCTTTCATTCATAATTAAAGAAAATGCATGAAAACCCCCCACAGATGCAACCAGGACCCCGCGTACTTCTAACTGCCGCTTTGCATGTGGACGTGGAGGAAGGGGGCGAAGTCACTCAGTATTCATAATTTAGACATCATTTTGTCTGCGCTATGCTCCCCTGGTGGTCATCGGCTGTACATTAAGCACTTACACACGGGTGAAACTCGAACCTTTTCACTGGACTGCTGTAAGGTAAATTCAACATGCATTCTTCCATTTTTGAACCTAGATGAAATCAAAGGCATGCATTACATTTTTGCCATCCGGAGGGTAGGAAACAGAGGACTAATTAAAAATTTTTCATTTGAAAGCAAGAATGTAATTAACAGCATTTATTCATGATCATATGAATGCATTTCTTAAAAATCCCAATAATTCCTCCTTGATCTCATATTTAAATATACGCAACCTGTTGAGGCACCAAAATGTTCCTCACAATATGAAATTTTACTCCCAGTAGAGTTAATATTATAAAAATAATGAGAATTAATGTCGCTACAGTTAAGAGCTAAGCTATTTCATTTTAAAATGTTGGGCTTAAGCACGAGCTGCAGAACACCAACCAGGGCTTTGTCTAATAATGCACACTGAGGAAGACTCATTTATTATTGCAATTATTATTTTATTATTATTAATGTACTTTGTCAATCAGTGGATGGGTTTGAGAAGGAGAAGCAGCAGGCATTGTAATGAGTGTATTAAACATTTTCCCCCCTGTGGCAGTTAATTATAGTTGTAATTTTCATACCAGGAATAAATTCAGCTCTCCCGATTAACTTCTAACTTCTCCGCCTATAATGACTATGTGCCATTTGAGTCTGAAATCCATCATATGAAATGTTTTAATCTCATCCATAAGAACAATTATGCTCATTTTTTCTGTTTGATGTGGGGACTGTTCATTCACCATGGTCCATGCTCTATCACAAGATTAAAACAACACTATAATTAAGGGAGGAACGGAGTTTCATTTCATTTCAGTTTTTTTTTTGTTTGTTTTTTGCGCTGAAAATTTTGAAATTAAACATTTTGGGAGGAAGTGACTCAATCAACACAAAGTAACATAAGAAAGTATCTTCTTGAAATTAAATATCTGAAACCAGTAAAAAAGCATTTTGCCCAACCTCGAAGAGGGATTTTGAAGAAGATGCTTGCTGTGGCAAAATGTGTCCTTGTTCTATCAAATCAGCTATATGTGCAACTACATTATCAGTGCTCCCATTTTTACTCGCCTATTCTCACTTTGGAGAAGTTTCCTGGTTAAATAATTTTTTGAAATATCTAAAATCCCTCAACATACTGAATTTAGATATAATGTAGTTTCACGTACATGCTATGTATGTATAGTTATTAAACAATATATAGTATGAGTTATGCAACAAATTGTTTGCAGAACTTTGGATATATGAAAGTGGCAGTTGATATGTTTTATGTTTTGGTCGTTCATTTGGATATATATATAGAAATTTATAACCTGCATTTGGACTTAGTATATTCCTATGTATATAAGGGCTAGCAAAGTTTCATTAAAGCAAGACATTGAGGTGAATGGATCAAAACCGGAAAATACTAAGCCACAGAGTGCTTTTCTCTGGGAGTGGAAAAGGACTGACAGGTGACCAGTCTCAAGTCACTGTACAGCATGTGACCCGTCAGCACCGATGCAGTCAGCCTATTAATGAGGGGGAAGTGGTTACCCGGACACCCCGCTGACTGATTGATTGGTTTATTGATTATGACATTAGAGAGGAGCAGAAAATGAAACCCACAACGATGATCAACAATCGGCAGGCAACATCTCTCAGCTGAAATGCTGTTGTGCTGTTGCTCTGTTAGGGAGAGAGAGAAAGAGAGAGAGACACAGACAGTAACAGCTTAGTAGCGTCTCTCCCCTCTCCCTCTGTGGATGAAAGTGGTAGCTTGCCGTCTTGTGCCACAGTGGCTACATCGGGGGTGTAGAGAGTGGACCATCAATCAATCCATTGTCTAACCTGCTTATTCCTGGTCAGGGTCTCAGGGGGTGCTGGAGCCTATCCCAGCATGCATTGGGTGAGGGGAAGGAATACACCATTTCCAAAGCAGAGCACACACACCGTTCACTCACACACGTACC
Organism: Anguilla anguilla; assembly: GCF_013347855.1. NCBI lineage: Eukaryota > Metazoa > Chordata > Actinopteri > Anguilliformes > Anguillidae > Anguilla > Anguilla anguilla. The sequence continues at coordinate 21,628,367 of NC_049215.1, read as the reverse complement.
CAGGGGCAATTTAGACCCTACAATTAACCTAACCTGCATGTCTTTCAACTGTGGGAGGAAACTGGAATACCTGGATAAAACCCCATGCAGAAACGAGGAGAATATTCAAGCTCCACACAGGGATTCAAACCCAAGACCTTCTGCAGGGAGCACTGCAATAGAACGTAGGCCTAGCAGCAGATGGTGATCACTTGGTGCGTGAACAGAATAAAACATGCTTATACCCTAATATTAGTAATGAATTATATTTAAAATTAGTGACTGGAATTACGCTTAGACTGAATTTCTTAAGATGCTTTGTACAGCAGAAATTACATAACTTACTTAACTTGGGCTGACACAGTCTGAATTATCCATGAATACAACTGAATATTCACTGGAACATTTCAGGTTAAGCACCTTGCCCAAGGGTGCAATTACATGATGTGCCTCATTCTGGACCCCAACCTGCAACCTTCTGGTTCTAAGTCCAGTCCCCTTACCTCAAGTACATTTGCCAGTCCCAAGGTCCCATATTTGAACATTGGGAAGGATTTGGCATGTGACTCCAGTATGCGGAAATAGAGTGAGAGAGCATTTGTTTTATTCCAGAAGTTATAAATGCAGCATAAGGATATTTGGACATAAAACAAACGCAGTCTTGCGTAATTCATGAAGGACAAGTGTGGCCTTAATTGACAGGACGCATAGACCGTTTACACATGACCAAAGCTACTGAAGCACTCATACCTGTCTGTCAGAGGCAAATGACAATAAACCCGTTATTCCTAGTTGCTTTCACTTTAAGGTCTCCCATCCTTTTCCGAAGCCTAAAAACCATAGTGCCCAAACGTGCGTGCTGACGGCAGTCTGGTTTAATTCAGGGAGTGATTTCATGTCTGAACCGATGGTACACCCTCTGTCTCTCGACCTTTAGTTCAAAAAAAAAAAAAAAACTCACCCCCCGCCCATCAGCTGCTGATGCTTTCAAGCCGAAGAGACATGTACAGAGGAGTTCAAAGACTGTCCTGATAGCCCACTGGATCACAGGGGGTTTACTTATTGATGTGAGAGAATGTGTTATCTCTGGGCCGGCTCCGGCAGGATCCGGGGTGGGCGATGTGCGGCAAGGCTGCGATTTCTCACGCCTTCACGGCTCACCTGGATGCTGCTTTGTTCCCGTCATGTATCCACCAAAGGTTTGCCTGGTGATGCTGCAAAGGGCACCTTTTATAATTCCTCTGGCTGACCCGCAAGCACAAGATGGCTGTTCTAAAAAAGACCAGTTCCCAAATATCCTTAAAGTAGCTATAGCCTCAGGACATTTAAACTCACCGTCAGGCTTTTCACAAAAAGCTAGTTATTTGGGGGATAGTATTGCTTATTCCAATAAAAAGCAAATGAGAAAATCTAACTTTCAGACAGACTCCTGAATGAATAGGATGAGAATTTTTCTTGACATCTCTGGGGCAGCCGGACGGGGGGATGAAGCCTCTGACAGCAGTGTGTGAGGGTCAGTGCACTGGTTGTCCACAGGTAGCAATCAATAATCAATCCATTTCTTTAAATCAGTGTGTTAGTGATGATAAAGGGAAGGCTGTGTAACACAGTGGTGAAGATCTTTGACCAAATAAAACCGCTGTCGGTCAAACTCTCAGTTCAGTCACTACAATGTACTAATATCTTAAAATTGCCTACTTTTATTTTATATAGCAAAAATCACATTGCCAGAGAGTCTGTGCATTTGAAAGATTTTCACTCTGAAATATTCATTCTAGAGATGTTCTTGGTTGGTAGTTTGGCCTTGCAATCGGAGGGCCACTGGTTAAAATTCTGGAAGGGACAGTGCCATTGTGCAAATTTGCTAGATCTTTGAGCAGAACTGCTCCAGTTCAATCAGTTTGATATCCAGATCCATGTAGAGTTGCAACATTGCGGACATTTTCAAAATGGGAAAATTTCCATAGAAAAGAATGAAAATTAACTGTAATTATCATGAATGTATGCAAATTAACAGGATTTTGCACTCTGATTGCCTTTTCCCTCTGACTGTTATATCCTTCCATGAATCAGTCAAATAAAAATAGGTTTTAAAACTTTTTTTAGGCTTTTGAATTTAAATTAAGTGAAATTAAATTTTGTAACGTTGCTGGGACATTTTTAACATTCAGCTATTTAATATATTTTTATGTCTACCTTTGTATTAGGCAGCTGTGAGCTGGACTCTTCTGCACGTAGTTTAAACAGTTTCAGCTAGCCAGTAGTTCTGCAGTCTGCTTCGGTTGAGCCTGTTGAGCCTTTGTGAGGGTATAGCCAAAGAGACACCAGTTTCACTCAAAGGCAGCTGATGCTGGAGGAAAGTGCAGGCTCCAGGAGGCAACATTAATAAAGGTGGTAAATTAACATCATTTTTTCTTATAATTTGCTTTAAAAAAATTTTTTTTCAAAGATCCAGTGAACATGGAATTGTTTAAAGAATAGGAGTCACCCTCTATTAATCATTTTAAAGATGATAAAGTTTAAAATAAAATATATTCAAATATTGATTAAAATATATGCAAAACGCACATATGTACTGTTTCCTATTTAAGGTCGCTTGCTTAAGGAATGAATAGCATAACATAAGTGAAATGCCGAAATTGCAGTTCATTTCGTCTCTGTTTCGTAGGCCGACATTTACGCATATTGTTTCTGTGAGAAATGTAGCCTGACAGCTGCAGTATTAAGCTGGTGTACCGAGGCGTTTAGTTCCCCACAGTACTCAATCTCCCCTGTGGGGGTAATGAAAGTGGAGTGTTGCATGCAGAACTGCAGGGTTAATACAAAGTCATTGCTTTACATTCTCTTAAGAAAGTCATTTTCCCCAAAATGGAAATGCAAACTATCAGTCAGATAAGAACAATTCAGGGGTTCTTCATTATTATTTTGATTGTTTCAGTCCTCCACACATCTCATTCCCCACTTTGCACGATCCTGAGATTGTTTGTAACGTAAGTGACCCTGTGATGATTCCGTTGATGCTTACATTACAAAAAAGTCTATGCAGGTCATTAAGTCAGGCAATTATCAGATGCTCTCCATAGCTTATATTTTACATACAAATCCATACAGCTGGATATTTACTGAAGCAATTTGTGCTCAGTACCTTACTCAAGGGTCCAACTGCCAGATCCCAACCTCTAGGTTATAAGCTCAGTTTCCTGTACATTGGGCTATACCGCAGCCAGCTAACACTCTGTCACCTGGAATATGCAGCGGGTCTCTGCTGGAGAAGTGTGCTGCAGGGAGGCTGCAGAGTGTCCAGGTGCTCCAGGAGCGGCCGGCTCAGCTGGGGCACAGCAGCCAGCACTGGAAACCAGAGCGTGGAGCCTGCCTCCATGTCCCAGTCTCTGAATCTAAGCCTTTGCTTTGCTCCAGGCACTCTTCATAATTATACCATATGTCTTTCCACAGTGTATTTGGATTAACATTTTCACTTTGGTATGGCGCATATATGCATGCAGGCCAAAATGATATTACAGTATTGTTATGTTTTTTTACATTACATTACATTACATTACATTATGTTTTTTTCTATTGTGTTAGCTTTTTGTGTCTGTGTTGGTTATCTAACCTTATTGTGTGTAGTGTTGTAGGTTTCTACGAATAAGAGCATCTGTAAAATAAATAAATGAAGCCATCTGTCCACTATGCTGGACTCGTCAGGAGGGGGCTGCGGCCTTCGGAAGCCCTGCAGTGGCCCTCTGTCCTCCCCTCCGTCTTGCCCTGTACCCCTGGGTTTCACTGTTGACAAGGGGGAGATATATGGAGGCTAGGAATTGACCCTGTTATTTGTTTGTCATGCTCTTTCCCAGAACAGCAATTGTGGTAAAAAAAAAAAAAAAAAAATCTACAACTGGCAACTCCATACAGAACACTGATTGGGAATTTATTCACTGACCAAAATGCACAAGTTGAGACTTCCACACTTCAATTTATGTAAAACGTTTTTGATTAATATAATACCTGTAGATCATTACTACTACTATTCGAAGAGCTCCATTGGTTTTATACTCCAGATAATGAAGCATGTAATGAATAAAATGTGTGTTAATGAGATGAGCCCTTTTCGTAGCGTTGGAGTGTTTTACTGCACTAAAATGCTACGGAAGCCAATCCCACCCCCACCATAGGCTCCAATGTGGGTTAAAACTTTCCATTTGAACAAATGCCTTCAAAGGCTTGACAGAAAAATAATAATAATAATAAATGACACGAAAATGGTAGGCTAACGACACGATTTATGTCCAATATCACTTTCAGTTGTAGGCTATCCCCTCTCCACCTCTACACACACATGCGCATGCATACGCAAACATCCCTGTGCATACAAATGGGTACAAAAGCATAAAAAAATAAAATTAAAAAAATAAACATTCTGCGGCACGTTTGCAACTTTTGTTGCCGGTCATGGAAACAGGCACGTAGCCTAACCTACTGTTAACGTATTTTGCCATTTAAAGCGAGATCCACATGGCAATGCAGTGCTCCTCAGAGGATACGACCAGTGGCTATTTGCAGCAAGGGACCCATTACTTGTGCGTGCAAAGGCCAATCGCTTTATGAGGTGATAATCTGTATTTACCAAATTCACTTCCTTGGGTACAACTGACCATGCATTGCGAAATATAAAGAGTGAGGACAATGAATTTAGATTTGAATTTAGCACAGTATGGCTGGACAAAATATATACATTGAAAAAGAATATAAACTGTTGATAGACTAGAAAAATAAATATATCACAGTAAAGCTCTGTTGGACAAAAACGCCGACAATGTAATGCAATTTCGGGCAGAGCGATAGTGCGACTGTTTTATCTGTGGCTCCACGCAGTCATTGAATGAATGGAAAACGTGAACAGTGTTCAAAGCGGACATCATAACGGCTAAAGATCCAGGACACAAAAAACTTTATATAGCGCATAAACGAAAACACCCCTGTACAGTTGGCACACTAGTTATGCTGCGAGGTTTATACTCACTTGGATTACTGGCTAGGGATTCGCGCATGTCACAGGGTGGAGGAGGGGAAGAACAAGTAAACTAGCGTAGGATCTCAAACGTGCCTCCTGTGGTCCCCGAACGCAGCGAGCAGCGTACAGTACATCGCAGCGAGACGCCGGGCTATCAGTAGCGCTCTCAAGCTTGTCTGTGCTTGAGGTTCTATAGTCTCTGGAAACATCGGAGCTGTTCAGATTTGAAAGATGAACCAAACCGCCACTGTTTCCCAGCCGTGCCGAAGTCATTCCTCTGGCGACTTGAAGGTAAAAATAGTGTTTTCGTTGTACTTTTTTTGTTGTAATCCAAGGGTGTTGTACTATCTATGAACGAGTTTAAGGCCTTATGCGATAGAATTAATGAAATGGTTCTCCCCTAAAGTTTTGCGGTTGTAAAGTGGTCACAAGAATGTCGTTTGTTATGATGACATTCGGGGCCGAAAGAAGTTTCAAATTCTGCGAAAAGTTTTAGTTTTACGCATAGGGAAAAGTGAATGTGTACCAAAACTGTGTTTAGGGATATACAATATGAAAATGAAAAATATTTAATAGGCTACAACACTTACTTAGGATGACTCTGAAAGGGCTCAGATACGAGAATGTTTCATATCAAATATCTTGGATAGAGAAGTGTTGGATTAAACAGTAAATCCTTAAATATCAAATGCCACCCACAGTATAGCCTTTGAATGCTTCCAGAGGATGGTGAATAACCCAATAAATAGTATCAGGATTGATAAATGAACCCATTGTCCCTGGTTATGATATGTCAAATAAACATTTAATTATTAACGGTAAATCATCCATTTACTGTACAGTAGCTACGTCAAAACATCGTAAAGCGCATCTGGAAAACATTGTACACACATATCATAGGCTAGCCTACTTGAGACGTTTTGATAGGTTGTCTTGCTACGATTAAATAAGCTTTATAATAATACTGGTGGGAAGAAGCTTGTAATTTGAAGGTGGTTTCGTGAATTAGATCCTTGGTGTGTATGTAGGTGCTTTAATTTAACATTACGCACCACTCCTTACAAGAGAACCGTGTTAGGTTTTCAGATCGCAGAACTTCTCAGTTCAAACTGTGTCACGTTCAGTGTCATATTCTCTGCGGTCGTATGCTGCTGCTGCCTTTTAATAGTGTTGTAGTCCTGTTTTAGATGGACATCTGTAGAAATCCTAGGCGATATTTGTCGTAGCCGAAATGTTGTTCTTGCTGTCATTATAGGTTACCAATGTTACTAATCCTGCCCTGGAGTCTGTCAAGCTGCACGAATTACTCGAAGGTGGTCCAGTGTTATTCGAAAAAGGTTTATGTGCTAACAATATTTTGAGGTAGGTAGGCAAGCACCGAATCTATCCTTAAGTTTTTGGATGAAGATTCATTAATTGGGTGATTGAATTGTTTGACTGCAACCACACCGGCCCTTCTAAATTGGACTTCGACTGCTTTCTTAGACGCGCTTTCATTTTTATGACAAGCACAGTGCAACCGCACATCAAATGGCTTTAAACTTTGTTAAAATAATGGAATTACAATAATTACATGATAATTTAGTTTATTAAAAGCGCGTTCAAGTGTCATGGAAGTTTGAAGTGAACATGAGCCACTTTTTTGCAAGTAAGTCTGAAAGTCCCAAACTCAAGTAGGTTGTTCCGTGACATAAGACACTTCCAAGTGTGTTTTTATTCGGCACATGTTCAGCTTAAACACCACTGAAGTATTTTATTGAGCTTTTAAGAAATTGTTCCGCGATTCTCTCGGTAATAAATTAAATAGTTTGGTTAAATAAATGAGCGACTCTATTTGTGGCTTGACGCAAAATGCAATAATGGCATGGTGCCAAAAAAGCACCTTCTGTTATCATTTGAAAGCAACACTGATATTTTATATATTTTGTAGGATGCGCATAGATAGACTAAATAACCTAGATGTCGTAGAGTTCCAGGTGGCGGACTGCTGTTGTGCCCGCGAGCGAGCCACTTCACTACAATTGTGTCAGTGAAAAAAAAACATCTTAACATTATGTGGATAAGTTGCCCCAGATAATGCAATCTAATGTGAAGTCAGCCGTCTTCGTAATGAGAAGTGATGAAAGTAACGTTGTTCACAAGCGTACGTGCCAGGAAGATGTTAACTGTCAGGCAGGATCTATGGGTGCCACGTATTCACATCAGGTTGCCTTACGCAGCGGGTCACCCGTGTCTCTCTAATAGCGCGGAAAACGCTGACAGCAGGGAGTCCAGCGACCATTAAAACAGTTTTGTTTTTGATGCATTATGGCCAAATTTTGTGGAAAAAAGGCTAAAAAACACACACAAGTAGGCTACTGGCAGGATTGGAAAACGCTAATTTAATAACTAATTAGTAGTTATTAAATATAGCGGGCCAACAAATTGGACAAAGACACTTCTCACACCCAGAGTATTGTAAGAGCCTCAACGTACGTCTACAAGAGGTCAGTGCATGCTGTATACATTATTTATTTGCGTTGCTCTTATCTAGGGCGGCTCTATGCAACTGGGGCTTCACGCTCTATCCATTTATACTGCTGGATCTTTACAGATGCGATACGGGGTGATAACGTGCATGGACAACGTAGTCTACATCAGTGTGCCCTTTAGGAATAAAACTTGCTGCCGTGTGTTTGGAGGTCATTCTTGTTGCATAATCACAAACCACGTCGCTACCGCTTTCCTCAGAAAGAGAGTGCAGGGGATGGAGTGATAGAGGAAGACAGGACTAAGCGTAATGCTGTCAAGGTTTCAGTGTGCTCCAAGATCTGATTTCTCATTAGTCAGCAATGGCGCCATCGCCTGTTTAACAGCAGGTGCCCTCGTGCTGACAGGTCTAACCCGAGGCAGAATTAATTGCCATTCCCACTCATTAACGGTCCGCCAAACCACTTAAAAAAGCAGGCTCTTCGACGGACTGGCTAATGCCATGATACACTGATTAATCACTCCTCTTGGATATAGATAAGCCTAGATGGTGGAATCTCATTTCTGAATTTCTTGCCCCCGAAGGAACGCTTTGTAGTCAGAGTTTGTGTACAGTATATGCGACATGGTTGTGTTCAAATACTTTTTGGCATATGTAGGCCTAATGGTTACATAAAATCATGACAGTGACTGCTGTCTGTGTTTTGATGCACAAAAACGTATAATATTCTAGGCCACAAAAATTAACTTCACAAGAGGTAAAAAATACATAAATAAGTAAGTAAATTATGAATCTTTGGCTCATGTGAACATACTTTATAAACTGGTTGTTTTGACTCTCCAAAGACCAGAAGCCTGATTTGGAATAATGAACTCCACACTGCTTCGTACAGACCACATCATGTTTAGGATTATCAGGTAAAAACAAGGGAAACCCTGCACATTGTTCTTCAGTGCTTCAGTGCTCCCATTTATTGAACCATATACACAACATTTTCACCCTAAAGTCTACCTGATGTTGTGTATATAGATCAACAATTGGGAGCATTCAAGAGTAGTGTGTGGGGTTTTCCTTCTTTTACCTTTGAATTCCTCTATATCTCCAGCACCTACGAAAAGATTGGGATGTGTGTTTGTTTTTCTGCCTTTTCAACCGTATGTTCAGGATTATTACAATTCATGGGCAGTTTGTGTCTGGCAATCTGGTTCCTTTAAACATGTCCGATCAGAAGAGGTGCCAAACCCTGTCTGCTGTTCGAGTTGGAGTTATTTTAGTTCTGTGAACACGTTTTGTAAAAGTATGAAATTCCAGTCCTTTTTAGCAACTGAATGAATGTTGAACCTTGTCATTCAAAGGGTAGAGACACAGGCAGATGAATTTGTTGCAATATTATTTTGGTGGAAATCAAAAATGATTTAACTCATGGGAGAAAAAAATCTGCATGCCATTCTGTCTTAAATATGTTTTCTTACTTCAAAAAGAAGTGAACCAAATTCACATTGCAAGGCATAATTTGTCTTCTCTGGCTGCACTAGAGGAAGGTATTTCTAAATCCCACGTCAAGCCTTTGGGGCAAAATGGGACTCTGGGTGCCACTGTAATTTTCTCTGTGTGTCATAAAACATTTTTAGCTTTGCCCCTTTTGTGTTTGGTAACTAAGATAATGGCGGAAGAATGGCAGGGGTTCAATTTGTGCCCCATGCTGCTGGAAATTGTGGCAATTTGAAACTCCAAGGAGAGTCTGTTTGGCTGTGTGGGCAACTGGGGGGAGTGATCAGGTCCCTCTTTCCTACAGAAGCATTAACCGCACTCATCACATATCTGCACAGGTCAGGCAATCATGATTTTATACAAGGGCTATGACATCTGTGGGAGGTTTCTGAAGGTACAGATTAGGTTATATAGGGGGGGGTGGGGGGGGGAGTGAGCTAGTTAAAAAGAGGAGAGTTGAGTTTACAGAGTGAATTTCCCTCTGGGAACTGGAGTTTCACACACACAAGCTGGAGAGATGCATTTTAACATGGAATTACTGTAGAAAATGACTATTTGAAAGACGTCTCCTGTGATAACAAGGATGAGCACAAAACAAGAGCACCAAACTCTGTGCTTATTTATATTTCTCTGTTTTTAAATCTGTGTTAATGATGTCATCTTGCCCCCCCCCCCCAACCTTGCCCCCTCCTCTTCAATATGCTGGCTATAGATAGTCCACATTTGGAAGCTGAAAAGTGCAAATCATTATCATCGCTTAAAAGGTGAGAAGCATAACCGGATATTGAACTCTTTGAGATGGGGAAGAAGAGCGGGAAAAAAAGAGGATAGAAGATTAAAACTGCAGCTGTCATACAGAGAAGTGAAGCTGCTCACAATCCCAGCATTAAAATAGAACAAAGGCCGTCTCGTAAGACGTGCTTTGTGCTGGAAGAGGCGGCTCTGGCGATGATGACTATAGTTCCATGCCCGCTAGCAGTCGCGCCGCACAAGATCTCGGATTCACAGGTTCTGCAAATCCGCCCTGTGCCGCCCTGCTTCAGACCTAGCTTCCGCTGGTATTTCTTTGGGAAGGATTGCAATGAATGCGTTTCCTTGCAATCAGTTTTTCCCAGAATCCACTGTCACATTGTTCATTCACATGGGTGACATCCCTATTTTGGATGACTCAAACATTTCATCTCTTATGTGCAGCCTCCCTCATTCGCACAGCTGGATCAGGCTCAGAGCTTCGAAGACAGGGGTGCATGATCTTATCCCAGGAGGGCTGATTTGGGAGAAAGCTTTTGTTCCAGGCAGCACAAAAGCACCTAATTCAACTAATCTGCTAATTATGGTCTTCTGTCAAATTCTGGACTAGTTGAATCAGGTGTTGAAGTGTCGAGATGGAGGAAAAGCCTAGGCATTCTAAAATAAGATTGGGCGCCTCTGTTCTAATCTTCAACATCAGGTGGTCACGTTTTGATTTTGAAGCCTGGGTGCTGCAGGCTCGGGCCCCCGGTTCTCTCTCTCCAATATGCCCTTCTCTCTGCATTATTACTTCAACTCCCTTATGATGTCATAACCGTGCTATCGGGGCAGCAGCATAGTGCACAGGCTAGGAAGTTAGGGTCATGAATCTGACGTTAACTTGTTTTCTTGTTTGATGTCATTTTATTTTTTTTGGATTGTGGGGATTGTTCATACAAATGCTGGCCCCTGCTACATCCACTGAGAGCTTATGTATCCAGTGACAGCAAAGTGTAAATCACTCCACATTGGTAAGAACTTTGGCCGGTGTCCACCTTTATGACAGGGTTCATCAACTGCTTTGAGCAGCAAATAGAACATCACCACCCCACCTCTGGAACCTCGGGTGACTGCCTATCACATTCCTCCACTGGCTATCCCTTCCTTCTCATCCTTCACAGTTTATTCTCCCAGTCACAACACCGGTCGGTACTAGCCCCCAGTGGTGGAAAGAATGGTGGTGAACACAGTAGTTTTTGGTCAACTTCTGACACAGACTAAAGACCTACCTCTTCAGAATGCATCTTGGTTCTTCTCCCATCCTCACCCCCTAGTATGGCAGGCAACCAGCACAACAAACAAAACGGAGAGGCCTCAAACACAAAGAGGGAGAGAGACAGCGTGGCCTACTTCCCAAGCTTTTTTAAGTGTATTTTTAGAGATGGCCCCTGGGGAATAAATACAAAATGCTTTTACTGTTAAAAGGATGCCTAAAAAGAGAGAATTTGGTTGGGAGTGTTAAAGTTGAATGTTTTATCTCGGCCACTGAGGCTGATGTATACTTTATGAAGAAAAAGGGACATTTGGAACACTTAGAGATGAGGTGTGTGTGTGTGTGTGTGTGTGTGTTTGTTAGGGGGGGTTAAAGGCGAATGTTCTATCCGGACAGAAGGAAATCCCTTTGTTTGGCGTTCAGGTGCATTAACCTTTTTGTCTTAACCTTGGGTGACAGCTATCTGCTGCAGTCTCCCTGTGTGCCATTAACTCATACTCATCCAATGGAACTTGTAGTTTGCCAGGGCTGGCCAGCTCACCAGCCACTTCAGGTGCAGGAAAGCTGCTCTTTGATGGCGTTCATTAGCACCATTTTCCGGTGTGCCTGTGTAAGCTCAAAATTCAGTGTTCTGAAAACGAAATAATAAATAAAATACTGGCGCAGTGCACATGTGCCTGGACAAATACGCGGAGCCATATGTTTGTGTGCATGCATGCAAATTTGTCCTTTTTTCCCCTGGCTCAATACCCTGAGCTTGGAGCAGACCTTTACTGTCAATCACAGTAAATGTGATTTTTGAATTTGATTGTGACGTATGTTGGCTTGGCTTCACCCCCTGTCGAGGTTCAATCAGATCAATCGGATGCTATCAGAATTGACCCGGCCCCCTGGTGATGTGGTTGCCATGGCAACCCACCTGATTACAATAATCCTCCACATCAAATGGGAAGATGGGGGGGTGGTGTTGGGGTTGGGGTTTAGAGGCCACTTATTCCCCAACTGTTTCTCATGGGTTGTTTAGCCTGGGCCTGCAGCTCCTTCCAATAATGATAATATTGGAAGGAACGAGGAACCGAGCCATTGGGAAGCCTTTTGAAACCATCAATGCATGATCTGTGCATTTTAAATAGAGGAGGTTCAGCCTGAGGGACTGTTTGATGCCATGGTTTGCATAAGAACCAGGGTGGGGAGCATCTGTCCAGGAGAGATTCCTCATGCAGACAAAGGATTATGGCAGGGAATGTTTATAGCTTACAGTCCTTCCTGTGATTTAGAATTAAACAAGAGACTCTCACCCAATTCCCTTGCAGCTCTTGTGTATGTGCCAAAGATGTCTGATTTGCTGTCACAGTCCAAGAACTCTGGGAAAATCACCTGACCAAATTGAAACATTTTTAGGAAGATAGTAGGACTGTTGCTGAGGTATGCTCACATGATTTTTCTTGTACTGACAGCAAACATGCACAAAAAGTACATGGCCACATTTGGCTGTGTAGACCTGTTTCTGAGTCAGAGAACAGTCTTACTCAAGTTCTTTCCTCTCTGTTTACATCACAGGACAGAGGTAATATCACAGTGAGGTTTTTTGTTTGTTTGTTGGTGTAATTTTGCTCTACAGTGCAGCTATGACCTTGAGGTTGAACTGTTTGGTCATGTTTCTGGACTCCATTAACATGGTCTTCTTTACCTCTTTCTTTAGACTGCAGAAATACATTCACATGTCCTAAAATGCAGATACACCCATGAACACTTTAAATAGAATTTGGTATGCTCTATAGCCTACACATCTCAATCCAGCTCAGGCTCCACTGATCTTCTCACTGACTACGGTGTTCTAACCCCTCTGACTGTCGGATAGATTAGGCTCTTTGCCCATTTTGGTTTTTCCATAACGCAGAACAAATAATCCTCTCATATGCCATGAATTAAACATACTCCATTAAACCAGGGCTTTGGGACCACAGAGGTGAATCTGCTAAAATGCTCCTCTGAATGATTCATCTTTATTATATATTTCAGTTCAAATATTATTAATGAAACTACACCTGTAGCTGTGATTAAAACAAAACACACAAAATTCATTTGATTGTAATCTTTTCAGCACACCTCCATTTAGTTTGTGATAGAAAATTTGAGAGTTTCCTTCAAAGGTGACTGAATTAAAAATAGTAACCCAAAACCAGCTTACCTTTGGTGTGTATGGTAGCATTTTGCTAGATTTAACATAATCTCATAATAATCTATTTGACAGAAATGTTGATAGAGAATTTGGTGGACTGTCATGGCCAACATTCAGCACATTCAATTCCTACAGCAGAGCAGAAAGAAAAGCAGCAACGGCAACACCAGTATCATATCAGTCTACTGACAAAAAACCCCTTTTAAGCTTTGTGAATGTACAAAGCCGTCCAATGCACAATATGTTTAGAACTATGTCAAGTCAGTCCGAATGTACCTGGTGTAAAGCTAATGGTACTGGAAAGGCATTGTGTCAGCTGGAGCCCAGAGAACAGCTCAGCTGTGAAGGGGCTGGGTGTATGTATGTAATTTGCTTGATGCCTGATTCAGGATCGCTTGGCTTGTCGCTTTGTATACAGGAGCCAGTGAGTCATCTCTCACCACCTCTCACAAATCTACAGCTGTTTCACAGGTGCCTACACCCCCCCCCCCCACCCAGCACCCCCCATACTTTCACACTCTATGCCCTACACTATTCCATCCCTCACCCACACCTAAATCCCCATGTCCCCATCGCCCCTCCCTGGCACACACACCTCATCGCCACACCCATCCACCACTATCACCTCTCTAACCCCCCACGCACACATGCACCCTTGCCAATCCCCCAAAGCCTGACAGTCAACCGTCTGCTCCACAATCACCCTCCTCCCCCACACACAACCCCCCCAACTCCACCTCTCCGCTCTCCCCTCCACCACACCCCAGCCCCCCGGCCCAATCGCATCTATTTTTACACCCTATTTAATCATTTATCACTCTTTCACAATTAAAATAATAATGATGCTGGCACACAGACTCCCAGGAAGATAAACGCAGAAAAAAGGGTCTTCTGATTGTGGCCGGAGGGAGAATTGGTGATTTCACACCCTCAAAATATCACGCAACACTACAAAAATAGGTCCCCAAAATGAGCCATTGTGGGATGTGAAGTAGTAGTACGGTACTGTCAGTACATTCAGACCATTCATCCATGTGATGCAGTTTTAGTCATGGTCATTTGAACCAAAACGAAAAAAGGTTTTTTAGACGTGTCATGCCCTGTGCAAAATTGTTTTGGGAGCAATAGTGACAGAGCAAAATGTGTTTTTTTTTCAGCTGTGTTTGATTACATACAGCGAGCTTCATAATGTTAGGGACAAAGTCTTGATTTGACTCTGTATGCCACAATTTTAGATTTGCAATCAAATAATGCACATATAAATTCAGAATCTCCGCCTTTCTTAAAGGGTATTTTTATATATTTTGCTTTCATTATGAAGAAATAGAAGCACTTTTGTTTGTATAACCCACCAATTTCAGGCCACCAAATTTGGGACAAATGGCTGTACAGGTGTTTCTGATTAGCCAGGTGTGTTCAATTGCTTCAATAGTGCAAGTATAAGAGAGCTTTCAGTATCTATTCTTGATTTTAGGCTTTTGATTGCCTTTGGAGTCTGTTATTGCGATTTGCCAGCATAAGAAAAGTCCAATTAAAGTCAAGGAAGCCACAATGAGGCTGAGAAATATGGAAAAAAACACAAAAAAAAACAGCCAGAGACATAGGGCAACCATTGGCTGAGTAGCGTTGTAATCTACTGCCATCTTGTGGTCCGTTCAAAATCTATGTGATACATTTTGTGTAGTTGTGCTGTGTGTTTGAGTATGAAGGTGAATGGGCATTGCCATGTGCCTTGTATCCTCCAGCAAGAAGCTGGCTCTTAAGTATTGGGTTCACATATTTTTTTTTATTCTAATGACAACATAATAATATTGAACAACACTAAAATATATTTGACTTTAATTCCAGGTGTCTGAAAATCATTGAATGCAGAGAGAGCAGAGATGAGGCCTGTACAGAGATGGACCAATTGTGACAGCAACCACAGCTAGGCCTGTTGGACAGATTGGCGGTGTAGATACTGCACATGTTTAAAACGCAAATCATTGAATCCAGAGAGAGCAGAGATGAGGCCTGTACAGAGATGGACCAATTGTGACAGCAGCCACAACTAGGCCTGTTGAACAGATTGGTGGTGTGGATACTGCACATGTTTAAAACACTGAGTGGAAAGAAACCAAGAACAACATGATGATATGTTTTTTCCTTTGATTATCCTGAGACCTGTCTCACATCCTTTGTCCTCATTTAGATACAGCATGACTGGCCTGAGAACCTGTCATTATGTGCTCCTCTCCACCATGTGATCTTTGCCCTATTGCTCTTGGTTTCATAAACCTGGTTTTCCACTATAATGGTAGAGAGGAGCATGTAAACATGTGGACTTGTGGGTCAGAGGCTAAAGGTTATAGAGGTGAGATCTAAGTTTAGCATTGATGTTCTGATGGTGGGGATTCATTTGGCATTGGAGACTCCATTTAAGCCTGCACTGTAGATTGACATCAATTATATTTGACCTCGTGAAGGGTGTCGAGCCTCAAAGGCTGATGCCTTCGCACATTGTACCTCCACCCACAGCAAGTTCGCCAGGTTGTTTGTAATCAGGCCATCTTTAAGGGCAGGATGCAACACAGTGTTGTGCATGGAGTCCATGCCTGATGAGTTGATGGTATGATGTCAGACACAGACTGTTGACATATTGGCTGACATTTTAGAAATAACTACAAAGAAGCGACTGATCTTTATGAAGTGTGGATAGGCTTAAGAATATCCCAGCTTGCATAATTTTGCAGAAGCAATCGCAAACTGCAACCTGTAATAAATTACACGATCAGCCCATTGCAGATCTTTGCCATAAATATTCTCTGAGTGTGAGTGTGGAGAGCGAAGAGCACACATATTCACAATTTTAAATAATGTCAATAAAATGTGCACAATTTTGTAATTACAAAATACCAGTATTGACAGTGTGGAGATAACTATCCCGTTATAGCATCGCGCACCATATGCCACCAGTCTAGATCTGGGAAATTGCATATCCCCTGTCATAACAGGACACCTCCAAAAACACAAGCAAGTTTTCTGTAACAGCCTTTACATTGAGTTACACAGAATGGCTCTGTGTTGACTTGGCTACGGGCTCTGTTGATTACATGTGCATTACACAACTGTCATCAAACCATTCCAGATGTTTTTAATTACCCTAACATGCTCAAGTGCAGATTAATGGCAGCCAATAGAACTGGTAAAAAAAATAATATATATATATATATATATATATTTCACCTGATATTTGTTATGTGACAAGTATAAGGCGAGAACTGAACTGCTTATTGTTGAGTATATCTGAGTGGCCAGTTCTGAGCTGATACATACAAGTGTAAGCTTTATCTCAACCACATAAGGTACTGTAGCTTTTAAGGTTATGTAGTAGTGTGCTCTGTGCATTGTAGTACAAATCTAATTAGCTATTATTCAAAATCTTGAAGAATCTGAATCTTCAACTCTACATTATAGATGCATACCATATTCTAATAAACTTTTATTGATGAACTGTTGATGTTACACACTTTTTCAACACACAAGGCTGCCCAACTAAATTGGCAACACATTTTTCTGGGTTAAATGTTGCTTTTATTGATTTTTTTCTGAAAATGGTAATATTTTCAAGCTCTAGGATAAATAATAATTAATAGGAAAATTATTGATCATAGGATTCTTCATTTAAATTCCTTACATGGAGAAAGAGCAACTGCTGCCTAGGGGCAGGTCATGTAGGGATCAGTCTTTCACTCTACTTCAATTCTTAATTAGATAATACATTACACACACACACACACACACATACAGTGCAGGGAAAGTATTAGGCCGCCTGTGGTTTAAACAAAAAAGAAGAAAAAAAAAAAAAGAAAAACATTAGGTAGAGAAGCATTCAGTGATATATGTACATTTATATATATATATATATATATACCATCCATATCAACTTTGGTATGCATTTGGTGTGAGGTAATAAATATTTAAAATTTTGAATTGATACTGTAGCACAACCTAGGGTGGCAGTGGAATGACATTTTAAACACATGACCTACATGGTGTCCCTCTTAAATTTGTAGATTAAAAAAAATGGATTATAGTCTAGATTTAAAGGAGCTGTGGTGAAATATTTTCCAAAATGTATGCATATTCATATTTTATTTTCTTTACAAATCTTGGACTGAGGGTGGTGTGTTTCACAGAATTTTTGCAGGGTAGCTGTCTGAGAGTTACTGTGAAATGGCATACTTATTAAGCCAATGCAAATTAGGATTTTGAGAAAATATGGCCCCCTATAGGCCACATTGCACTATAACACTGCATGGCTGTGCATGATTGTCCACAATATGGCTTTCTATTGTAAGAAACCCCTCAGATACACCAAACAGCGGAACTGTCTGAGTGGTGAAGGAATATATATATATATATATATAGAATATCCTTACATTTATATAGCACTTTTCCAAATGCTCAAAGTGCTTTACAGTGAAGGGGAACTCCGCTCACCCACCACCAATGTGTAGCACCCACCTGGGTGATGCACGGTAGCCATTTTTGCACCAGAAAGCTCACCACACATTAGTGAAGGTGGAGAGTGAGAGAACATTTATTTAGCCAATTAAATCTGGGGATGGTTTTGGTGGCAAGTTTGCGAGAGCCAGATCTGGGATTTAGCCAGGACACCGGGGAACCCCCCTACTCTTAGCAATAAGTGTCATGGGATCTTTAATGGCTGCAGTGAGTCAGGACTTCGGTTTAACGTCTCATCCGAATGACGGCATCCCCTACAGCACGGTGTCCCCGTCACTGCACTGGGGCATTAGGGTTTATTTGACCAGAGGGAAGATTGCCCCCTGCTGGCCCACCAACACCACTTCCAGCAGCAACTCAGTATTCCCTGATGGTCTCCCATGCAAGTACTAACCAAGCCCACACCTGCTTAGCTTCAGCCATTTGGCAGGAGCAGAGTGCATGGAGGTATGGCTGCTGGCAAATGCATGTAGTCTCTTCCCGGTGCTTGGAACGAGATGAATTTAATGTTATCTTGGTTATCTGACACCAGAATAGTGTTTTAAACCTTGTAGTTATGCATAGATGGAGGAGAATGCTTTCCACCCGTAGTTTGGCTTATACAAATTTCTATGTATCTTGTTAGACTCGGAAGTGCCTCTGGCTACTGCAGCCTGCATAAATACAATTATATATCCTGCTACAATGCTAGTGTATAGTTGAGTGACTACAGAGTGCAGATACTCTGAGTTCTATGTGTATGTTAGGACTTTAAAACTGCTAGGTGTGCAGTGGTTAGAGTCAAAGAGGAATGGCAGGTTACATTGAATGTGATTTATTGTACAGTATGTTAATAATGCCAATATACAATAGTGCAAAAGTATGTGAATAGTTGAATGGATATACACATGGGATGCATAGAAGACTGCGTTGATGAGTCTCCCCGAACCATTGCACGTTTCCCCTTATATAGCCAAAGATCAAAGCAAAACCCCAAGATATCAAATAAAGACACAACACAGTACATCAAAACAGTGCATCAGTGATCCTGCTTGCACTATCTCTGCAAGCATACCACACCGGGTTAACCTTTGCATCTGGCTAGGTGCTGACCCATAGGTATCAAGAGCTTTAGTCAGCACCCCACCGCCAAAGAGACTAACTTGTTCCCCATGACATTGGCCTTCCAGCAATACAAAACATGTTAACGCTGTACTATGCAGAACCCAACTTTTACATAATGCTGATCCTGTAGTAACTGAGCACTGTCTCTTTATCACACCTGCTGGCTCCTTGTCAGCACAGTAAACAGTCTGTTTTCCTTTGGGGGTCTATTAAGGGGTACACTTCTGTAAACCACCCTACACTTTCATCCCCTGAGGTATTGTTGCAATCAACCTGAAATTGGGCCTGTATGCAAAATTTCAGTGTGGTCGGCCATAAAAAAAAAAAAAAAAAAGTAATCCCAAAGCCTTTAACACAGGGAGTAATAGATTATGCATGCCGGATTTAGTGAGAAGTGGACAAACTTTGAAGGAGTAGTACAAAAACGTTATTTAAAAAATGCAGAATGGTGGGAAATCCAAGATAGTGTCGTTTACGGGTTCTATGAAATAATTTGTTCAGGATGAGGTGGTAGAAATATGGGAGAAACCTGGTGCATGTATGTGAAATGGGATGCCTGTAATCATTATTTCAATGTTGCAGTTTTGCAGGTGGGACTGAGTGTTGGTTGCACGGATGTCATGCATAATAAATCTGGTATGCCTGCCAAATTTCATGAGTTTCTGAGCATGAGAAGGAGGTGAAAATTTAGCAAGAGGCTGAAGAAGAAGAATAAGAAAATAATAACAACAACAGCAACAACAACAACAACAACAACACTAATAATAGTAACAGGGATCATATGCTCCTTAGGTGCGTGGCACCCTAATAAGGGTAAGTGAGCCAGTTCCAGTGGCCTTACAGTAACACTACCTCCACCATGTTTCACAGATGAGCTGGTATGCATTGGATCATGAGCAATTCCTTTCTTTCTCCACACTTTCTTATTTCCATCACTTCGCTACAGGTTAATACTAGGTTAGGCTAATCTGTCCATAAGACTTTGTTCCAGTGCTCAGAAGATTTTTTATGTACTGTTTAACAAATTGCTTCTTGCTGTGAACCCTCTGAGGTTATGCTGGTGTAGCCTTCTCTTTATTTAAGTCTTTGACACATCTATGCCTATATGTTGGAGAGTGTTCTTGATATGTTTGACAGTTTAACAGGGGGTTTTCTTCACAATTAAGTATTCTTTGGTGATCCACTACAATGGTCTTCCATAGTCTACCAGGTATATTGCTATTTCTGAACTCACCAGTGAATTATTGCTTCTTAACAATGTAACTGTTGATTTTGACTCATATAATGTTTTGGCTATGTCTCTGATTCTGATTTATCAGCCTTATGATCCCCTGTTTTATTGACATTGACACTTCTTTGGTCTTCATGTTGAGAGACAACAGCAAAAGACTCAAAATGCAAATGTGACACCTAGAATGATTTCTAGCTTTCTTGTGCATGAATTGATGATCCAATATCACACCGCTGGCTAAGAATCTTCTGAACATCCAATTATCCAATTACTTTCAGTCCTCTAAAATGGGAGGAAACATGCATAAACTGACTGACAAGCCATGTGTAAAAAATGAAAGGACATCTTTTACTCTCTCACATGAATAGTATTGATACATGTATCAATAAAACTATGATCTAGGTTTTCATCGAGGGCTGTAAATGCCCCTATGAGATTGTCTGCGGGTTTAAAGATAGAAAGCAAAGAACAGGTAAGAAAACAGTTACACAAGACGCTGGCCCCATTCCTTCAAAAAGACGACTGCTTTGATTTGCAATTCGAGCAGCAGAAAGTGATTACGTTTATCGCCGGATTACGCAGTACTATGGTGCGCACGCCACATATATTCAGTGCTTTGTTGCCTAATTTTCAGGAAAATGATACCAGTCCCTCAACACATTCGCTGACACATTGCACCATTAAATGGCACTATTAATCTTGCCGTGGTCAGGCCCCTGACAGAAAAGTCCTAGAGCAGCAGGATGGGGGACTACCACTAGATGGTGCTGTTACACCATGGTGTAGGGAGGAGAGCGCTTTTCCCGCATCAGCTCAGCTGCAGTAATCCTACCTCTCGTGAGAGGTCACC
Source organism: Anguilla anguilla (assembly GCF_013347855.1). Taxonomy (NCBI): domain Eukaryota; kingdom Metazoa; phylum Chordata; class Actinopteri; order Anguilliformes; family Anguillidae; genus Anguilla; species Anguilla anguilla. Next base: position 21,607,541 of record NC_049215.1, on the reverse strand, counting down.
ATAATCATGCTGAAAATCCTTGTGCTCCTCCTACCTGGCGTGTGGTTTAAACAAACAGTGTATGGCAGCTTTCCCTGCAGCAGTTTAGAATAGTGGTTACTAATCTCTCTGAGACCACAGTCTACATAATGAGCATGTGTATTTTCTGTGACCCACTCTTTAAAATGTTAAACATTAAAATACTTCCCAACATATAGTCAAATGTTTTTTTATTATTTTTATTAATTCACTATGGATATTCAATAGTTAATTCAGTTGCTCCTTATAAAATAAGTCTGTTGATTGTTGGTGGTTATATTTTGAAAAATCAAAGTGAGGTTTTCTCAGACTTCTGTTTATTTTTTAATTGAACTTTGCTCATTTTATGGCAGCTGTCTCACATGATTAAGCCTAATTAGTTATTTAACTATTCTAAGTTCTAAAAGAATGTATTGACTGCATTAATGAACTTCTGTAAATTACCATAAATATCCTCTGCATTACTGATCTGAGGCACAATTAAGAAACAGAAGCTGAAAACTCTTTGTTCTGTTTTCTTTCTTTAACATATGACATTTAATCACACTTTAATCATTAACGTGACTCATCTTTCTCAAAAAATGGAATGACAATAAATTGGCAAGAAGTGTCAAATTAGGATCTTTGCTGAAATTTCAGCTCAACCAATGTGTGCTCAGTGAAGTAGAACTGACACTGACAAGTCCTGGTACTGCAGAAATGTCTTTCAGTGTGTACAATATCAGAAGCCTCCCTGTGCCTAATCAAGTCGATACTGAAAATAATCAAGCAGATGAAAATCTGAATGCAGGTAATCATGACAGGTAGCATTATGAACCTCCAGGTGCATTTCTTAATTCCACTTTTCAGCTAGTACCCATATCCAAGGCTACAGTTTAGGCATAATCCATTCCTGTAGCTTGAAATTGAATAAGGCATGTCAGGGTTAGTGTCTTGCCCCGATGTGCAAGAGCAGGGCCCCACCTGCCTGCAAACCTCCGGTCACGGGCCTCTTTCCAAACGGCACTGTCCCCCCCAAAAAATCCCCTTCTTCTTTCTCCACATTTAAACCTGCAGAAAAAAACATTTGTGTGAAAGGGCTGCAGTGCAAAATGGCTTGTGGCATCATGGCTGCATGCTCTCTGTCTTTGAGTCTGGTACTGTCATTCGTAGAGAGGAGAGGCAGGGATTATGCCAAAGGAGAAAAGGGAATGGAGCTGGAATTTCCATCAACCTTGCACCCGGCTCAGACGTGACCCAGGTAGCCTTGTGTTAGACAAGAGGCCGAATAAAGTCTCCTCTGCTGATTCAGCGGCTCATAGCTCTGTCAGTATCACAGACGCTTCGGCTGGCCTGCCGAGCCACACGGTTAGTGCGTTGTGGGTATTGCTGCTGTCGCCGGGTGTAATATTGAAATTGGATTTCCCTTGCTGGCCTGATTGCATATTGGCAGCTGTTTTTTTTTGCTTTTTTTTGCTGCTTAATTCCATCGCAGGCGAGTGCCAGGATCCCCCGCTTAACTTGAGCTAACACCCCATTTCCTTGTTCCGTCCTTGCATTGCATTCTGCCTTAACAGTAATGCATGGGCCTGACAGTGCTTACGATGAATGAGGATCACCGCAGTCAGGCACAGGCTATTATTCACTGTAAATACACACAAATAGAGGAATATCGATCCTGGTTTTCTCCTGGATTATTCGGTGCCGACCATTAGATTGAGGAAAAACTGTTTACTGTCAGGAAGCCACAGGAAGCCAATGAGTAAATATGGCATGTGTCAACACAGCGCCAAATTGTAGAATTGAAAAGGAGCATTCATTTTTTTGTTTAGCTGGGACCCTTACCAGAAATGTTTGAGATTCTTGGTCTCAATTAACTGGGGTGGAGCAAGGTAAAGCTGCCAAGCATCTGGCCTCATAACCAGCAGGTTGCTTGTTCAAAAGCAGTGTGGTGGCAATTGAACACACGGTTTCCTGGTGAGAATAACAGTGCCAACGTGACATCATGTGCTACAGTTTTGCTTCTCACTCCCAAATGCACTGACCCAGAATCAGCAAACTTGACTCTGATTCCAAACACATCAAAATGGTGAGAAAATGCAAATTTTCGAGCGTGGAACTGCAATAAATCTGAGGTCAATGCTTGGGAACATGCATGTACACACACACAAACACTCTCTTTCTCCTTGATATTTCACCATCATATTTCTCTTTTTTTTCTAAGGAAACCAAGGGCATTTTCTGAGGGCATAGCAACCCATCATTCCCCCTTAGCAACAGTCCGGCAATCTTGCCTTTAGCAAAGTATAATTTGTGTAGCCATTCTTTGACACTCAAAGTCAGGCTGACATTTCTTTAGCCTTCAGAGTGTGGCTGACAGTCCATCACTGACCAAAGTGAGAAATCATCCACAGCCTGTGGGAGAGCAGCAATCTGGAGCTCCCCTGCCAAAAAGTGCAAACTTTTCAGTCTTCGCCTTCGTCTGGTTTAAAGCAGTAAAAGTAAACAATGATATTTTTAAAATAATGTGTTCTATACATTATAGAATGAATCTAGAAAAATAACAATATCTGTTAAACGGTTATCCTTGGACCACATTATTACATGACATTCCCACTCGACTCTCCCACACACCCATCCCGGCATCTGTAGCTTCCCGTGTGGTAACATGCAAACGTTCTGCAAATTGCTCCTCTCTCTCAAGACTGGAAGTGATTTGCCGGCTGACAGATGGAGATGTAGTGGAGTTATGATCTGACTAATGATCTCATTGATCTGAGCATCGCTTTCAGCTCTTAATGTCACGCCTCCTCTCTCGCAGTACTCTCTTTCCCTCGTTCACACGAGCCCAGTTACGCCAGTCAATGCAAATCAGTCTGCAGATTTCAGGGTCAATCCGATCCGGTCTATCCAATTGGTCCATCTCGTAAGAAAGTGCCCACAAGTGCTCAGGAGCTTTCTGTCCATTTCTGCCCCCATTTCTGCATTTCCAATTTTCAATAATGTAAGACCTCTTCATCCCAGAGCAGCGGTTTTACTCTGTATTCTTTAGTAAGTCTGAGCCTGCTGCTTTTGCTCCAGCATCGACAGCAACATTTTCAAGGGACCTGCTGTTTGTTTGCTGTGTCCTGGTCACTCGGTAACAATTCTTGGCAAAAGTCTCCGAAGGTGAGATGAAAAGTCCACATAATCCCTTGTTGAATAAAATTTCAACAGGAGTGAAATGACGCAGATGGAAATCAATAAAGCGGAATCATGCTTTTCTTCAAAGTTCCCTCATACAAATACATTTATGTAAATTCTGAAAGCAATTTTTTGCAGGTGATAGTAAGACAACCGTCCTCACTGTGGTGGAAAGAAGTGATAAACCATGGCAATGTCTGGAGGAGACTGCATAGATATCAATTTAAATTTTTATAAGCCTGGTCATTTTCTTTAACGACTATCTTTCCAATTATTTTTCCACCAGTTGTCACTCAGCAATCAACCAGGTTTCTTCTTTAGCCAAGTAGACCTCCGCGTTGAAATGTCGATTGAAATCCAATTGAAAAGCCTTTCTGGAAGTAATGATGTACTCTGACCCTGATCCTGTATGTTTAAGATAATTAATCCAAGGTGGACAGGGACAAGTAAGTACACTGACCGGGCTCGGTCAACATTCCTCACAGGCTGTGTCCTTTTTCTCCACAAGGGGAGCTGTGGGACCTCAACAGCTTAGTTTCTAATAAAATCTTTCCGTTTTTCTAACAGACACTTACTCTGCCCACGTTTCGCTCTACTTCATTAACTGTTTCCTGGGGCAAGGAACGCAAAGCTGGGCGACTCTTGCTGCATCCGTTTGCTAAATTGCGACCTTGAAGGAAAAATAACTGAACTTAAATTCAATTAAATTTGTATGTTGTTACTTATGTTTACTGTGTTAGTAATCTAACTAATTCTAACTTAATTTTTTTAAGTAGTAGAACTTACCTGTCTATAATTGTGATCTGGAAAACTGGTCTTTTGATTTGGCATTGTAATAATTCCTGTGATGCATTTTACCAATATCTCTCAGACATCACAGGCAATAACACTGCAATGAGCTTGGGGCAAGGGAAACTCTGAAAATGGCTGCGTACACTCATTTTCAAAATAATATCTAAACAATAAGAACACCAAATTGCAAATTTGACTAAATCTTAGGAACACTATCTTGTCAAGCAGTGGAATGCATGTATTGAAAAAAAATTCATGTAATGTATTGTTCTATGGGTGTTTTTATTATCATCTGCAGTGTTGAAAAAAAGAGAAAAAGAGTAGCTACGTTAATAGCCTAGGCTAGCAAGTGTCCTTGAAGAACCGATTAAAAAAAAACAAAAAAACAAAAAAAACACCATGCACCATCCACTGATCCCACCCAGACAGAACATCGATGATACCCCAAACCTGCTGCAACATTC